>NC_135387.1:2176629-2221629 GCF_051989625.1 Stigmatopora argus | reverse complement strand
AGAGGCCCTTCACAATAGCCATTTGTTCTGGTTGAAGTTTGCCAAAAGCTTCAGACTCAAGCCATCTGGCCAGCTTCATCTAAACTAGAACATAGTTCTTTATGGTGGTTATATTTTTGCCTACAAATCTACAAATCTTCATGTCATTAACACGAGTACTTTGTTTAATTAACAGTCTAGCACAAACTTAAGGGTTCATCTTAGACCTGGGCGATAGGGCAATAAAAATAATTATCGTTCCAAAATCATTGTCAGCAATAATGAAAACCTTCGATAAATTTAAACTGCATTTATACCACACGAGCACCACAAAGAACAGGGGTGCTGACACGATGTGAATGCTAGTTTCAGACCAACGTGCAGTAGACGAAGAAGATTGTAAGGTGAAGCGGTTTTAGCATGGTTAGGAATAGAGGCGCTAACAGAGCATGAAAGCAAAAGGACTCTCTCTCTCTCTCACTCGCTCTATCTCACTCTTGATCCCTCTTTTGCTCGCGCTCTCTCGCCCTCTTTCGGTCCCTTCCTCTGCTGCACAGGAACTCACAGATCTAACGACGAGGGTGAATAACTAGCTTGAAAAATGCCAACTACATACATGCCAACATATCTAAGACTATCTGTATGTACTTCTCAAAAATAGCAACAAGTAACAGTGACCCCAGAGTTTTTGTCCAAGGTAAAACAATCAATATAGTCCAAGAATTTAAATACCTAGGAATTACGCTTGACTCTCAACTTGTCTTCAAACAACAGATTAAAAAAACTCAGAATAAAATTAAATTCAATTTACCCAATTTAAGGATCATTACAAACAATATAATTACTGAGTCAGCAAAACTGTATTTTGACACAATGATCATATTACACATACTTACTGCTTAACAAGTTGGTCATCGGCCTACAAGACAACACTAAAACCAATTGAAACCGTTTATAAGCAAGCTCTGAAAGAATTGGACAGAAGACAAAAAAACGCACCACCACTGTCAGATATTTAAAAATAATTTTAAAAAAACACCTATCTAGGGACAATACTGTAAAATATGAAGATGCCCCCTAAGTTTTCAAAATCTTCCATCAAAAAGCTCCTCCTCCACTGCAAGATTTTGTACAAAAAAATCCTAAACATCAACAAGCGCTGGCTCTAGAGGTGACTGTGTAGTTCCCTTCAAAAAGAGTGCATTCAGCCAAAGCACCTTCTCCATCCATGCCTCAAATACCTGGAACTCAATACCAACCATAACATGAACTCCCTTCTCTGAATCTCTTCGCCAATCATATTAATGCCTGCCTGTCAGACGAACAAATTTGCGATCACAACGCTGTCTAAAACTGTGCTACTTGTGTATGTATGTGTGTGTCATCATTTATCTTCAACCTATACAATCTTACAAATATACAGTCGTACCTCTACTTACGAAATTAATTGGTTCCAATACTTTTTTCGTAAATTGAAAATTTCGTAAGTAGAGGTGTACTTTATATGTAAATTCTCTAATTCGTTCCACGGTCCTCACACAACTACTAACTGTGACATTATCATGATAATTATCGACAATGACTGATATATTTTTTTATCGTGATATTTTTTTTGTAATATAACCCAGGCCTAATTCAGCTCATGTGGAAAGTACTAGAATACACATACCTCTTTAAGGACCAAAATTTGGTCTGCTGCCTTCAAGTACTGTAGTTGGTGGGTGACCAGGATCCGGGGTTTGTTCTTCAATAGGCCACAGATGCACCTGGGTTTTTTAAATATTATTATTTATTAATATTTATATGTATATATACACACACAAAATACATAAATGTATATATATATACATATATATATATACATATACATATATATACATATACATATATATATACACATATATATACATATACATATATATATACATATACATATATATACACATATACATATATATATACATATACATATATATACACATATACATATATATATACATATACATATATATATGTACATATATATACACATATATATACATATATACCGTATTTTCACGACTATTTGGCGCATCATATTTTACGCCGCAGTGTCAGTAACGAGTCCTATTTCTGTATTTTAGACACACAAAGCACGCACCATTTCATTAGACGCATATATATTATATATGGATGAACATCGAAACGCAATAGCGCTGGCTACCGGAAGCAGCTTATTTCCGGGTTCCGGTGCGCAGTGACTGCTGGGAAATATAGTTCTTGCGCGCAACACCCACACGCTAAAAACACGCTTCAAAAAGGCAACGGAAGTAAAACTGAGTTCGGTTGTACTTTATTTAGACATTTTACAACTTACTCAGGTCATCATCACCCACAAATCCATCAAAGTCCTCATTTTCTGTGTCCGAATTAAACAATTGCCCAAATGAGTCTTCCAAAACACTGGGTCCCGCGGTTGTAGTTCTTAAGCCTCCGGGAATGACGGCAAGCTCCGAGTTATTATATATAATATATATATATATACATAGTTCACAGTCTAGCTTTGAATGCTCTGTTGACGCCAACATTTAGCGGCAGGATTTCTTTTGTAAATACAGTGGTACCTCGTCATACAAAATGCTCGTCTTACGGGGAAAATTTCGATCGAATAATTCGCCCGTGATGCGACCAAGCCAGGTGGCCATGGCATTTTTTTTTGTGCATATCTTTCGTGTATAACAATATTTACGAGCACCGGATGAGCTATTCAGACCAGGAAACGCACAACGCGCATGCGCAGGGAAAAGAGGGCTTTCTGGGTAATGAAGTATACTCGTGCTCGCAACAGCATCCCCGGTAGCAACTCTATCATAGGCGCCGTTCGAGGGGATGCGAACACAGATGCTACAAGCTAAAAGGAGCCGCTAGCCAGCGCCCCCGAAGCTCCCATGAGCAGCCCCTTGCACATACTCTTCCCATCCCTGCCCACCCTGGCTATTACCCCCCGCCCCATCCAAACCGCCTTTACTGCAGTCTCTAAACACATGCCGACCATCATCCAAAGAGATAAGGCCGAAGAGCTCATCAGAAGCATGGGTAAACCGGACCTACAGATCTTCACAGATGGATCCACCAAAGAAGGCACTGCGGACGGTGGTGCAGGTTTTGTCGTCATTAAGGAGACTGCAATCATCCACCAATGGCATGGTGCCACTGGCACCCGCAGCAGCTCCTACCACTCTGAAAAAGTGGCACTGACCGAGACACTCTCCTGGCTGAGGGAAACAGCAGACTGGCAGACATCAATTATCCTCAGTGACTGCAAATCGCTGGTCCAAGCTATGGGAAACCCCCATACGCAAGACCCCGCCATTCGGAGACTTCAGGGTGACATCGCCCTTTTCCCTCCGCCTAAGCGACTACAGCTACTGTGGATCCCGGGCCACTGCAACATATGCGGAAACGACCTGGCTGATGCCCTAGCTAAACTTGGCTCGTTAGATGACCATACCCATACCCCCCGGACGCAGCCACAAGACGTGCCGTCATCCAACGTGAAGATCGCCCCCCCCCACTCTCCCACCCCCACCCTTTGCAGACCTACACTACTAAAGTCACAGAGGAAGAACTTGCCCTATCGAAAGGAGACCGCACAGACCTGATTCGTTTCCGCAGTGGACACCACCCCCTGCTCCGCCGTTGGCTCCACCTTGTGGGGAAATCCGACTCGGATCGCTGCCGCCTGTGCGACGAGGAAACAGTCGTCTGAACACTTATGGCTCCGCTGTCCGGCCTTAATGACTGAACGCTACCATCGCGGCTTGGGCAACTCCCTGGATTAACTTATCCGCGTTCCAGTGGCAGCTCTAGCGCTGCCGAGGGTAATCCTCAGGCGCCTGAGGTGAAAAAGAAGAAGAAGAAGAAGAATGAGCAGCGGGGCGATCGCTGATAAAAGACTCTGCTCGTTGGCTGCTCATAAGAACATCGGGGGCACTGGCTCGCAACAGCATCCCCGGTAGCAACTCTATCATAGGCGCCGTTCGAGGGGATGCGAACACAGATGCTACAAGCTAAAAGGAGCCGCTAGCCAGCGCCCCCAAAGCTCCCATGAGCAGCGGAGCGATCGCTGATAAGACTGCTGCTCGTTGGCAAGTGGTCGTGCGTTCTCCGATTGTGAGGACATTTGTGTGCATCATTTTCGGAATATTTTGAAGGGAATAGTACGACAGCAAACAGCCCATCGATAGCGAACGTGAGGGTGGAGTGTTTGTTCTGTTTACGAGTGCGTTGTGTGGAAAAAAAACGAAGCCCCCCGCCCCTTTTGTGCCCCTCTCCCCTCGGCGAAATCCGCCCAATTTTAGTTAAATTAAACACTTTATTTCTATTAAACCACTAGTTATGTGTTACTTTGTTAATAGATGGGGAATTAGAAGAAATAAAACATTTTTCCAATCCAATATCCTATTTTTGGTGTTTTTTCAGAGGGCTGGAACGAATTAATTTTTTTTCCATTCATTTCAATGGGAAACGTCCGCTCGAGTTACGAGAACCTCGTCATACGATCTCAGTCTCGGAACGGATTACGCTCGTATGTCGAGGTACCACTGTACAGCCAAAATGACGGCCAGCACCAAATTAGTGTGGTCGCCATCATACTAACTGTATTGAAGAACTGGGTGTATTAAGAACTCTATATCCCAGCAGTCACTGCGCAGTACTTTATCTACGGGAAAATAGTAGTCGGGCTGCTTGGCGTAGTTAGTTGTATATGTATATGTATGCATGTGTGTATATACACATACACATATACATATATATATATATATATATATATATATATATATATATATATATATATATATATATATATATATATATATATGTATGTATATGTATGTGTATGTGTATGTGTATGTGTATGTGTATGTGTATGTGTATGTGTATGTGTATGTGTATGTGTATGTGTATGTGTATGTGTATGTGTATGTGTATGTGTATGTGTATGTGTATGTGTATATATATATATATATATATATATATATATATATATATATATATATATATATATATATATATATATATATATATATATATATATATATATATATATATATATATATAGTGGGTTTTGGGTCTGATAACTGCGCGCCTCCCCGCGGGTGGGGGACGACGCTCGTGTGCATGTATTAGCTATGGAATTGCCACAGTTATCCAAGTAACTGGGAGCGATCAAAGGAACCATAACTGATTTAATGAGCCATTCGCAGTTTCACTGTACAATCCGTGTGCACTTAGACTTGCATGGCTTAATCTTTGAGACATATAGACATATAGATATAAATATATATATATAAATATATATATATATATATATATATATATATATATATATATATATATATATATATATATATATATATAAATATAAATATATATATAAATATAATATATATATATATATATATATATATATATATATATATATATATATATATATATATATATATATATATATATATATATATATATATATATATATATATATATATGCATAGTTCACTGTCTAGCTTTGAATGCTCTGTTGACGCCAACATTTGGCGGCAGGATTTCTTTTGTAAATATAGCCGAAATGACGGCCAGCACCAAATTAGTGGGGTCGCCATCATACTAACTGTATTGAAGAACTGGGTGTATTAAGAACTCTATATCCCAGCAGTCACTGCGCAGTACTTTATCTACGGGAAAATAGTAGTCGGGGGCTGGTTTCCGTAGTTGTCCTATCGACTGATTTATTTTATTTTATCGTGATAACAATTTTAGTATTGGTCCATATATAAAGCGCACTGGATTATACGGCGCCCTGTCTATTTTGGAGAAAATTTTTGACTTTTATGAGCGCCTTATAGTCGTGAAAATACGGTATATGTATAAATATTTATATATATATTAATATATATATACACATATATACATATACAGTTGTGGTCAAAAGTTTATATACACTTGTGAAGAACAATGTCATGGCTCTCTTGAGTTTCCAGTTATTTCTACAACTCTGATTTTTCTCTGAGAGAGTGATTGGAACAGATACTTCTTTGTCACAAAAACATTCTTGAAGTTTGGTTCTTTTATGACTTTATTATGGGTGAACAGAAAAAAGTGATCAAATCTGTTGGGTCAAAAATATACATACAGCAGCGCAAATATTTGGTAACATGTCCCTTGGCCATTTACACTTCAATTAGGCGCTTTTGGTAGCCATCCACAAGCTTCTGGATGAATCTTTGACCACTCCTCTTGACAGAATTGGTGCAGTTCAGTTAAATTTGATGGTTTTCTGACATGGACATGTTTCTTCAGCATTGACCACAAGTTCTCAATGGGGTTTAAGTCAGGACTTTGGGAAGGCCATTCGAAAACCTTAATTCTAGCCTGATTTAGCCATTCCATTACCACTTTTGATGTGTCTTTGGGGTCATTGTCCTGTTGGAACACCCAACTCAGGGGTCACCAAACTACGGCCCGCGGGCCGGATCCGGCCCGCCGGCACATTTGGACCGGCCCTCTGAACAATACCAGAGACGCTATCGTTTTTTTTTTTTTTTTTAATTTTTTTTTTTTTTTTGTTTGTTTTTTTTTTTGGGGGGGGGGATGCAGCCCGCCGGCACATTTGGACCGGCCCTCTGAACAATACCAGAGACGCTATCGGATTTATTTTCCTATTTGGCCTTGAAGACTGGGACGTTTTAATCTTGTGTTTGGTTCATTGCACCCCTGCTGAGCCCACAAATCATCCCAGTGAAGCGGGCCTTCGCATTGCTCCTTTGGTGACACGCGCGGGGAGTGTGTTTGCCTTTGATGCATGCGGGCATTCCACCGTTGCATGCGTGAGCAGAGTGTTAGCGAGACATCTGGACGATCGCAGGTGAGGGCGGAGCCCTGGGGCCATCACTATTGCGATGCTATTCAAGCATATAAAAACTGTGCAACCGGAACCTGTTTGAGAACGGAATAATGGCGAAAAGGTTAGTTAAGAGAAAAATTGATTCAGAATGCAGGGTATTTAACCTGCAGTGGACAAACGATTATTTTTTTGTTAAATGCAAAGAAAAGGTTGTTTTTCTCATCTGTCAAGAGACGGTGGCAGTATTCAAAGAATACAATCTTCGCCGGCACTATGAATCCCGTCACAAAGACAAGTACGATAGCGTGCAAGGCCAAATACGAGCAGACAAACTCTCAAAGCTAAAAGTTGGAATATTATCTCAGCAGACTACATTTCTACGCCAAGCTCAGCTGAACCAGGCATCCGTTCGGGCCAGCTTTCGGGTTGCTAAACTGATAGCAAGCAACGGTAAGCCTTTCACTGACGGAGAGTTTTTTAAGAAATGTATGGATGTTGTCGTGGAGGAAGTGTGTCCCGAGAAGAAAGATGCATTTAATGCCGTAAGTCTGTCGGCAAGTACAATCGCCAGACGCGTTGAAGAAATCGGGAGTAATGTATATGCCCAGCTGCAGCAGAAGACGAAAGAATTTGACTTTTTTTCATTAGCACTGGATGAAAGCACGGACGTGCAAGACACAGCGCAACTGCTCATTTTTATTCGTGGAGTTAGCGCAAACTTTGAGATTTGCGAGGATCTGGCAGCCCTCCAAAGTCTCAAATGGACTAAAACAGGAGAGGATATTTTTGACAAAGTGTGCCAAACCATGGAGAAGTTGGACCTGGACTGGTTAAAGCTAGCTAGCATCACGACTGACGGGGCTCCTAGCATGGTGGCTGAAAGTCGCGGTCTAATAATGGGACGCATGAACCGGGAGTTGGAAAAAAGGGGTCTCATCGCCCCGCTACGAGTCCACTGCCAAATTCACCAGCAAGCACTGTGCTGCAAAATGTTGACGTGGGATTCTGTAATGACGGTTGTGGTGTCGTGCATAAACTTCAGAGCAAAGGGAGAAGATTGTGCATGGCACAACAGAAAGTTAATGTTCCATGGCTTTTTTTTTTCTATGAAGAACCCAGAGAGAGTTATTTAGTTATTATTTATTTCATAAATAGTGTTATTTATTTCCTGTTTTTTTTCTGTGAAGAACTCAGAGAGGGTTATTTGAGCGGCAAAGGGAAATGAATCATTGATTTTTACTATAATTTGGACAACGCCGGCGGCGGGCCGGATTAAAAATCCTAACGGGCCGTATCTGGCCCACGGGCTGAGGTTGAAAAACTTGTACACACACGATCCGGGGGCGGAGCGAGCGCGCGAATCCCGTTTCCGTGAAACCTCCGTTCGGCCGAACGATTGTTCGGCCGAATGACCGTTCGGTGGAACGTCCATTCGGCGACCTGTCCATTTGTCAAACGTCCGTCGGCGAAACGTCTTTAGGCGAATCATCCAGCCACGGAGAGCCATGACATTATGTTCTTCACAAGTGTATGTAAACTTTTGACTACAACTGTGTATATATATATATATATATACATATATACACATATATACAGAGAGAGAGAGAGATACATACATACATACAGTTGTGGTCAAAAGTTTACATACACTTGTGAAGAACATAATGTCATGCTCTCTTGAGTTTCCAGTTATTTCTACAACTCTGATTTTTCTCTGATAGTGATTGGAACAGATACTTCTTTGTCACAAAAAACATTCATGAAGTTTGGTTCTTTTATGACTTTATTATGGGTTAACAGAAAGTGATAAAATCTGCTGGGTCAAAAATAGACATACAGCAACACGAATTAGAAATTATGGTGACTTAGAAAGTTGTGTCAGTGAAATGAGCTTCATAGCATGGCCTCTTAACTTCTTGTGAGTGATTATTAGTGACTACAGCTGATGACTTCTCTGAGGCCATTTAAATAGGGCTCATTGGATGCAAACGCCAACAAACGCTACAATGGGAAAGTCAAAGGAGCTCAGCATGGATCTGAAAAAGGGAATCCTTGACTTGAACAAGTCAGGAAAGTCACTTGGAGTCATTTCAAAGCAGCTGCAGGTCCCAAGAGCAACAGTGCAAACAATTGTTTGTAAGTATAAAGTGCATGGCACTGTTTTGTCACTGCTACGATCAGGAAGAAAACGCAAGCTGTCACCTGCTGCTGAGAGAAAATTGGTCAGGAGGGTGAAGATTCAACCGAGAATCACCAAAAAGCAGATCTGCCAAGAATTAGAAGCTGCTGGAACACAGCTGTCAAATGTCCACAGTCAAGCGTGTTTTGCATCTCCATGGACTGAGAGGCTGCCATGCAAGAAGGAAGCCCTTGCTCCAAAAGAGGCACCTTACGGCTCGACTGAAGTTTGCTGCTGATCACACGGACAAAGATAAGACCTTCTGGAGGAAAGTTATGTGGTCAGACGAAACAAAAATCAAGCTCTTTTGCCACAATGCCCAGCAATATGTTTGGAGGAGAAAAGGTGAGGCCTTTAACCCCAAGTACACCATGCCTACCGTCAAGCACGGTGGTGGTAGTATTATGCTGTGGGGCTGTTTTGCTACCAATGGAACTGGTGCTTCACAGAGAGTTAATGGGATAATGAAGGAGGATTACCTTCAGATTCTTCAAGATAACCTAAAGTCATCAGCCCGAAGATTGGGTCTTGGGCGTAGTTGGGTGTTCCAACAGGTCAATGAACCCAAAGACACATCAAAAGTGGTAATGGAACACACCGCAGGAGTAGGGAAAGTGAGGATCAGACGAGCGGTTCGACGGAGGTTACCAAATATTAGCGCTGCTGTATGTATATTTTTGACCCAACAGATTTGATCATTTTTTTCTGTTCACCCATAATAAAGTCATAAAAGAACCAAACTTCATGAGTGTTTTTAGTGACAAAGAAGTATCTGTTACAATCACTCTATCAGGGAAAAATCAGAGTTGCAGAAATAACTGGAAACTCAAGAGCCATGACATTGTTCTTCACAAGTGTATGTAAACTTTTGACCACAACTGTACATACATACATACAGACGCTCCCCTACTTACGAACGAGTTAGGTTCCGAGCGTTTGTTCATAAGTTGAATTTGTTTGTAAGTTGCTCAGTGCTATATTTTGTATTATAATTTATATTTAAGGCCTATATAAGTATATTGAAGGTTTATATAAGGGCATTTGTATGTTTAAGGCTTGTATAAGTAACACGCATTGGTTTGTACTGAAAAAAACATTTAATAAAATGGAGCAAATACATACAGTACTGTATACATACATTAGAGAGAGATTTACTAGAAACTGGCCGAAAGAAGCAATCTAATGACGATTGCAGTTTTCTTTTTTTCATCATAAATGATGCGGTAGCACTGTATGGCATCATTCAATTGATTTGCAAACTTTGTGCAACGTTCAATATTTGGGTCCTGCTGCTCGATCTTTATGTTTATAAATGGTACTGACGGTCGAACGATTCAAGTGCAACGCGCATCAAGCTTCGTTATTATTGCCACTCATTTCAAATGAAATGGCTTGCCTCTTCCTTGCACCTCCCTCAATAGAAGCCTTTTGCTTTTCACCAACCATATAGAATAATGGATGCACGAGATATTTAATGATACAAATGAAAAAGGTTCTTTGCGCACTGGAGATACATTCACGCACTTCCACATTGCAACGAAGTGGGGAGAAGAAGGTAGATGCTGGGTGAACTGAGCTCTCACAGCGCCAGGCGTCGGTATTAGCGGCGGAAAGAAGTACTACTCGGGAAAAGGCGCGCAATACAAAATCGAACTTACGAACATTTTTCGACATAAACGCAATTTGCAGACATGTTCGTATGTACCGTTGTTCGTAACTCGAATGTTCGTAAGTAGGGGTGCGTCTGTACATACATACATACATACATACACACATACACACACACATACACACACACATACACACACACATACACACACACACACACATACACATATATACACATATATATACACACACATATATACACACATATACATACATATATATATATATATATATATATATATATATATATGTATATACATATATATATATATATAGCCGTTCCCACCCTCTGAAAAAACACCAAAAACAAGATATTACAATGGAAAAACATCTTTTCATGGGTTGTAATTCACCACCTACACACAAAGTAACAAATACCTATCTACACCAGTGATTTTCAACCAGTGTGCCACGGCACACCTGACGATCTCTCACGGCCCACTAGTGTGCCGCGGCACAGATCGTCAAGTGTGCCGCAGGAAATGATCTAATATCACCTAATTAATCATTGTCGGGTTTCTGTGCTGTAATAAAATGTAACAGATGATGTAATAGTCTTCTATTTCAGTGTTTGGCAGTAGCCTGAAAAAGACAAGAGTTAAATGCCTGTACAGTCATACCTTGAGATACGAGCTTAATGTGTTCCGGGACTGAGCTTGTATGTTGATTTACTTATATCTCAAACCAACGTTTCCCATAGAAATGAAGTAAATACAAATTAAGTCATTCCCACCCTCTGAAAAAAAAACACCCTAAAACAGGACATTACAATAGAAAAACATTTTTATTGGTTGTAATTCACCATCTACTAACAGAGTAACAAATAACTAGAGGTTATGATGCTAAATAATAAAATGATACAATACAACGCGCAGTTCGCAGATGGGGGAGAACGAGAGAGGGAGAGACGATGGATGCGCTCGTAACATAACATACTTTAAATTTAACCTAAATGTACTTACATTCCTATACACACTTAAAAAAGTTTTAATCTTACATTACACTAAATGTAAACCTTCTTGTGCAATAACCAAGGGAAAGAGGTTAATGTATTCCACCTGCTTCTCCAGCCGCATTGGCGAGAAAGCTGAGTCACGCGTACACTAGTCATGTTTTTGGATTATTTCGTGCTTAATATCGATTGTCATCATACGCCTTTTCTTCGCATTACCCTTCATTGCACCGGCTTGCGTGGACCTCTTGTGTTTCCCTTAATTCTGCACTGACTAACGCAAAAACAAAAAAAATGCAACGTGCTCGTAGAGATCTTTGCACGAGGGAGATGCGGCGAGATCATAAGCAGCCTCTCGCTGTTTCCTATTCTCGTACCTCAAAATGTGTCTCGTATCGCAAGTTAAATATTTGCTCGGAATTTTACTCGTATCTAAAATTCCTCATATGTTGGGGCACTCGTATGTCAAGGTATTACGGTAAAGGCAATATAGTGCTGCGCAACACGTGACAGTTTGGGATCTCTGCAAGACGAGCAAGTGACAGTGATGATGAAGTTTTTGTGAAGGGAAAATGCAAATGCTGAACAGGGACCTTTTTTAAGAAAAATCACCAAGTTAAACGAGAGCCCTCGGAGCTAGCTACCTTGTTGCTGAACTCGTAGTTAAATCAAAAAAGTCCCACACTGTGACAGAAACATTAATACTGCCAGCCATTGAATAACCCCAACAAATGAGATGTGGCCAAAGAGATACTTAAATTGGCTCTCTCAGATAACACAATTGCCAGACGTATTGATGACGGACCTCAAAACTGTTGTTTTGGAAAAGATGCGCATCAGTAAGAAATTTGCTTTGTAACTTGATGAGTGGAGGGATATTAGTAGACATTGTAAGCTCTTGGCTAACGTGCGTTTTGTGGATGGAGAAACCATTTTAAAAAACTTCCTATTTTGCAAGGAAGGCACTGCCAGACAAATCATCAAGAGAGGAATATCACGTCGGGTCACGTCGGAATATCTTGACAAAAGTGGGCTTACATGGGAAAACTGCACAGGTGTCTGCACTGATGGAGCCGCGCCGCACCCATGGTGGGGCGCATCAAAGGCTTCATAAGTAGGCTCAAAGAAAGAAACCCAGATATTATTTTTACACACTGTTTTTGCACTGTGAGGCCCTTGTTGCAAAGACCTTATTAGTAGATCTAGCTCCTGTGTTGGATGATGTTGTGTGCATAGTGAACTTTGTGAAAACGCAACCCTTGAAATGTCACTTATTTGCATCTTTGTATGAAGAAATGGGAGCAGAACATAAGGTCTTATTGGTCCCCATGGAGGTCCGGTGGTTGTCGTGTGGCAAAGTGCTGGCCCGTGTGTATGGGCTGGGAGAGGTACTTAAAGTATTTCTGACAAACGAGAGGTCCGATTACTTAAAGCTGCTTGCAAGTGATGAGCAAAGCTGGCATACCTGGCTGATATACCGTATTTACTCGCATATAAGCCGCACCCTTAAAATTGTTGGATTTTACAATTTCTCGCGTATAAGCCGCCCCCTGATTCCCAATTTTCACCTCCATATTCATGGCTTTAATAGCGAGTACAAATGTGTTACTTTGAAAGGAAAATCTTAACAAAAATCATTGCACATTTTATATGTGATACTGTATGAATTAAAAGCACACAATTAGGGTCAATACCATAAGGAAGTAAATATGCCTGTTTTGTAAATGCAAAATATCAAATTATATTCAATTTGAAAAAAGAAATAAGTCTATCTTGATGAAAACCTGATGCTTGTTAATGACAGAAATTACTCTAGTTGTCAGTTTCGAATAAGAGATAAACGAAGAAAAATCTAAGTGGAATTTTGTTCTATATAACCTTCAAAATCATTTTCATCATTATTGTCACTGTGTCCATCTGATGAGTCCTGAATTGGTCCCGTACAAGTAAAGAGGGGGCTTTCAGTAATGCTCCACTTTGGCGGCTCCAGGCTTTATTCAGCCACAGCAGTACACAATCTTCACCCATCCATCCTTTGGGGTGTAGATGAATGATAACTTCACTGGGAAACTGGTCGTTTGGCCGGGTTTTGCGTTTAAAAATCACCATGGGAGGCAATTATCATCCATCCGCGGTGCAGCCCAAAACAACTGTGAAGTGAGTCTTTTCATGCCTAGTTGTGCTGATCAGCCCAGTTTTTCCCCTCTCCTATGCACTGTGATATTTCTAGGCATATCAAAACACATAGGCATTTGATCCATGTTACCAATTCTGGAGAGGTGATAATCAACAAGTGTGTGGTACCTAATGATATTTTTTTTCCCATTCACAAATTTTTCATGAAATTCGGCTTGCAACTTTTGCGCAATTTTGGTTTTGTGCCGCAATGTGAGATCATTTCTTTTTTGGAACCTGCTGCACCATCCCTGTGAAGCTTTAAAGATGACATCATTGGATACTTGCCAGACTTTGCCAACTTTAAAGCTTTAAAGCGGATGGCTAAACTGGAAACTTGGTCACCTCTCTGCCTCAGCTCATCGAACCACTTAAAGAGGGCTTCTTCTATCTCTAGATTTTGGGCAGTTTTGGTACTCGGACGACGGACGTTAGGCCGACGGACAGTTCGCCGAACGAATGAGCGGTATATACAGGAGGTGTGTCCGTAGCGGTCTACTTTTCACTAGCTCTGTGGGTGGGTCCTATAATAGCATGAGATACATACACATTGCGCAGGTATCAAGGCTGATATTTTAGCGATCGACCGCATGACCTTCAATCAGCCTTAACAATACTATTGGTATGTGCTGACAATGTAAACAAGCACATTTATCAAGGCTACTCGCGTCTGTGCAGTCAGAGTACGTTTATAACTGCGGTGGGACAGCGACGCCGTGAGCGAACGGTGGCAAGCACAAGTTATTTTTTTTCACCTTTTATGCAAGATAGGGTTTTTATGTGCATATAAGCCATACCCTCAATTCAGTCATCATTTTTTGTCCAACAAAACCGGCTTATATGCAAGTAAATGCGGTATGTTATCATCTGAATGAACTGAACACACAAGGCCGAAATGAAAACCTGCTTACAAGCACTGTAAGTACAGTACAGACAGACGGTAGCCCGAAGTGCGCGGACGAGAGAAAGAAAGGACAGCAGAGAGACTTGACGGCAACGCGCTCGTAACATAACAAACTTTAAATTTAACTTAAATGGACTTAGATTACTATACACACTAAAAAATCAGTTTTAATCTTACGTTACACTAAATTTAAACCTTCTTGTGCGATTGCTGAGGCAAAGATGTTAATGTATTCTACCGCGGCTTTCGACTTGCTGCTTGCATGCCTCTGAACAGAGTGTTCGTTTTTTTTAATTATCGAACCAGCCACGACTTGCTTTGAAGTGTTCAGCTGGTGTCTTTTTCAAATGCTTGCTTTTTTAAAGTCCATGTAGATTTCGCTGGCTTTTTCGCAGATTATCGATTCGGTCATGCTATCTCCCGCCAACTGTTTATCTTTTAGCCATATGAAACGATTTTCATTTTCTTACTGTTCAAATAGATGCCTCCCGACTTCAGCATCCACAGCACTGAGAGGATCATCCAGGAGGTAAATATCAGCATCCTGATACACAGCTCTGAAGACACAAATGTTTATTGCGCCGTACAAGAACTGATGTGCCATGTCCAGTCCTACCTTGCAAGATTAATTCGGGCCTTCTGCCCCCCACTGAGTGTGGCGCCGCGATCGCCAATCAGCGTCAGGTCTCCATCTGGGAGAAGCTCCAAATCCTGTACAACAGTGGACATTCATAATTTATCTCACATTCTCAAACACACTAAAAATAGACAATGTTTTTCAGAGTTGTAGGTTAATTATGAAGCTGCTTTCCACATTTCTTAGTAAAATAACTCCAACAATCACCTGACATGCTCACCCGCTTTAGAGCACAAGCTCTGAGGACTCTCTCGTACTTGCGCAGATCCATTTCTTTTCCAAATAAGATGTTGCTGCGGATGGTGCCGGGAAAAACCCAGGGCTGCTGGGCCGCATAGGTTAGTTGGCCTTTGACCTTCATCGCCCCCTTTTCAAGAGGAAGCTCCCCCAAGATGGAGCTCAATAGCGAAGACTGGGCCAAGCAGGAAAAATCATCTGATGTTCATTCACAACCTTTTTCACATTTTAATTTCCCTTTTTCAAATTAATTAATTTATAAATTTTACCTTTCCTGCACCTACAGGTCCAATCACAGCCAACAGCTCTTTTTCTACTAAACTGAGTGTGACATTCTGCAAACATGGAGCATCAAGATTCTGTGGAGGAGGCACACATGAATTCATGAAGTCATTTACACAATAAAGACTTGTAATCATCATTTGACTCTATTTTATGGTGATAATTCGGCCATACACACATCATCTACAATAGGGGAAAATTCAGTAAGTAAAGGGATGGAAAACACTTTGATCATGTGCATCCTGGAGGAAAGAATCTTGTTTAACTCTTTGGCTAACAATGACATAGATCTAGGTCTAATCCATTTGAAGTGGACGGTACATTTTTTTTCTTTCGCTGCCATACCTCCCACTTCAAAAGGATTGGGCATCTGCTACTGATGAACTCATCAAAATTCACAACAGAAGGATGAAAAGAACCATGCTTGGACATTCCACCAATGTTAATTGCAGTCAAAGAAAGAGCTAATAAAGAGAAAAGATACATAATTTAATGTACCCAATGTGTAATATTGGAAAAATAGTTGAATAAAGCCAATGTTTCCCAAAAGTAGGCAAAATTGCATCGGTCAGACGTGTTTAAATATAGTACTTTACATTCATTCCTTCATTTTTTGAACCGCTTATCCTCACAAGGGTCGCGGGGAGAGCTGGCGCTAAGCCCAGCTAATTACGGGCACCAGGCGGGGACACCCTGAATCGGTGGCCAGTCATTTGTAGTACTAATTTAGCCAATCAAATGTGAGTATCTCATATTGTGCCACCTACTTGTCAGACATTGGCTACCCACTTTAGAATGCACAGCTATTAAAGAAAAAACTTTAAAAGACTCAAAAGTGAAGCAGCCTTAGTCAGAGAGACTGTGACATTCAGGTACATTAACTATAAGTGTACCTATTTTCATAGCTGCTTTTTTCGATGTATCAACATTCATTTGCTTAAGGCGCGTGGACATCATTATACAATGTTTTTACATATATCATACCTCTCAACTTATACGTTTTCCCATATTTTATACATTTTTTGATCATTTCAAGTTGTGTACGCCGTATAACAACTTTTGTACGGGATTTTTTTTAAGTACGAGATGAACATCTTTTGAGCATATATTTCAATCCTCAATATTCATTTTTTTTCCCAGTATCTTGCAGCTGTCTTAATAATTTGCTAATGTTACCCAAATGACTGAGAAACTGTTCAGCTGCCATTTACGGCAATATTACGGTTGCACCAAGTTAGCTTATGATTTCTCATTATTCCTAGAGAGTTCTTGCAATGTTTGAGAAAAGTATCCTGATTTAGGTTATCAAAATTTATAATTAAAATTGTTTTACATTTTACTAAGTACCGTAACACATACGCTGTTAATACTGTACAGTGAATGACTTAATCGATGCAGCAACAAACAACATCAGCCATTTAGCAATTATTTCTCCATAATAGAGGAGTCATTAACATGAAATACTCATATTGTGCAACTATATGCTAACATGTCAAATCTATCTTGAAGCATGTTTAAACAATTCCGAATGGTTTTATTATGAGCTGCGAAAAAATGTTCTAAGTGTTAAAGTCTCCTTGTGCCCTGCGATCGGCTGGCCACCGATTCAGGGTGTCCCCCGCCTCTTGCAGTCAGCTGGGATAGGCTCCAGCCTCCCCCGCGACTCTAATGAGGATAAAGCGGTTCAGAAAATGAGATGAGTTGAGTTAAATAGTACTTCAAATGCCTGGCAACTGAGAAAAAAACAAAAACTACACACTTGCAATCTGAAAACAGAAGCAAGAACGTTAGCGAAACATAAACGGCCTAAACTTTGGGTCACAATATTTTATTCTTGTCTGTCATAGAAAACTATTCAATTACACATGTATTGTCAATAACAAATAAAAACAAATAAAGAATATTATGACAAACTGTTTTAGTTTTAAACATTTTTCGCCATGCTATTTTCAAGTAGATAATCACAAACAAACAATGTAAAGCATACGGTACATAATTTGGGAAAATTATCTCTAAACAAAGTCAGTCCTAACAGAGCTGATAAATCTATTCTCTTCAGGATTATTGAACTTTTGAGGAAGATTAGTGCAGCAAAAAGTGTGGTGAATTGTCTTTTACTGTTGAACAGTTCTAACCTTGTCCCAGTAGCACATCATGTCTTGTATCTCTATGGCAGAATCTTGCTTCTCCACAAGTGGAAGAGAAGTGCTTATCTTTGTTATCTCGTCAAGCAACAGAAACTCCTTGAACCCAACCAACAAGAATGTAAGTCAGTTTATGCATTTATTTCATGCATCAATACAAGCATGATTGTGTTAAAACCTTTATAAGGTTGAAAGTTTAGTCACAAAAACTATAACATTCCATAAATTGCTTTAGTGCTGAAATTGCAAGGTGCCATAGTTCAAATGTCACACAGCAACGCACCTGAATCCTCTGAACGCTGACCCGGCTCTCAAAGAGCTTCTCGATTGCGCTGGGAAAGAAGAGCGTGACAGTGAGGCGCACAGCAGTGTACAGTGACACCGTAACGAAGACCTGACTGGCTGAGATTTTGTTCCCCAAAAGCACATATAGGGTGAAGGTGATGAAGACGATGATCTTGCTGGCACAGAAGAAGGAGGCCATGTTGAGGCCCCGCAGATATGAGCTCATCATAATCTGCTGGATCTCCTTCCTACAGACAATGGAGGAATATGATACCGGTAATGATGGAGATGTGAATGAGGAACACAAAAATGAAAAAGCACATGACTCAAACTGATAGGGGAAACATAATAAAATACCTGTCAACCTCGGCCAGTCGCTGTATGACGCAGACAGCTTGACTGTCTGCGTGGGTACGCACTATATAGTGAAAAGGCGGACGTGACTGATGCGCATGCGCACAGCATGCTTAAAGCATGACAATATTAGCAATCGATGATGCTGTTTTACTCTACTACCAGTGACCGAGGATGATATTTTAACGATCGACCGCAAGACCTTCGATCAGCCTCGTGACCGGACGTTTCGTCGAAAGACGTTTCGTCGACGGACAGTTGGTCGAACGGACGTTTCGTCGAATGGACGTTTCTTCGAACGGACGTTTGGTCGACGGATTCGGCGCCGGACATTTTGTCAAACGGACGTTCGCTCGCTCTCAAAATTATAATCATCAGAGAGAGACAGACAGACAGCGTTTACTGTTGAAAGCAATCAACCAGCTAATCTCTCGCTCTCAAGTGGATAAATTTGAAAATAAATTTTCACCTTCAATTGTGTCTTTTTTCTTATATTTCAATCCCCAGGTTTGATAAATTACATTGCGTGTCCAAATGCTGTCGAATTTTAGTATCCATTCTGGCCCACAAGTCAAAAAGTTTGCCCAAACCTGGCATAGACAAACTTGCCTCTTTTATACTATTATTGTCCCAAATTAAACACTTGACTGAGGTGCAGATGCTATTTCTGTTATTAGAGCTCCATCAAGTGGATATATAACACAGCAGTCAACATGAATCGGACGTCTACCGCCGTCAATGGCAGCTTATTGATAATGTGTTTAATTTGGGACAATAATAGTATAAAAGAGGCAAGTTTGTCTATACCAGGGGTGGGCAAACTTTTTGACTTGCGGGCCAGAATGGATACTAAAATTTGACAACATTTGGACACGCAATATAATTTATCAAACCTGGGGATTGAAATATAAGAAAAAAGACACAATTGAAGGTGAAAATTTATTTTCAAATTTACTTTCAACATTAAGAACATATTATTCAACGAAAGAAAGCAGTCTTTAAATTGAGAGGGATGAGCGGTATTGCAGGGCAAAGGGAAATAAATGAGGTCATTGATTTTTACTATAAATTTGGACAACGTCGGCGGGCCGGATTAAAAAGCCTAATGGGCCATAGTTTGAAAAACATGTACATACACTCCAATACCAGCGAATCTGGGGGTGGGGCGAGCGAGCGAATCCGGCGACGAGTAACATGTACACACACGCCAATAATACGCAACTTATTGATAATTTTGATATTAGATATTTAGATATTAAAACGTCCAGGTACCATCAGCCTTAACAACTATTGGAATGTGCTGACATGGTAAATGCTATGAACACATCTATCAAGGCTACTCGCCAGTCAAAGCACGTTTAACTACAGTAAGATGGCGACGCTCTGAGCGAGCAGTGACAGGCATAAGTTTTTTCACGTTTGTGCACGTTTTTTATTCTTGGATTTCATTCATAGACAGCAAAATAAATGTTGCTTAGCATTTTATCTGTTTATCTTTTCTCTATTTTGAAATAAATGACTGTATCGACCGCATTGTCTTGCGTTATGACATTTAGTCTTTGTCACCTTGCAGTTTCGTGCATGTCAAGTCTTTTTTACGCGCTTATTAGCCGTACCCTGGATTCAGTCGTCATTTTTTTAGCGACAAATACGGCTTATATGCAAGAGAACACGGTAACTCCTTGCCACACATAACTTTGCTGGCGAATGAGGGTTTTGTGTCCAAAGATTTTGGACCAATGATGAAAACTGTGTCACAGGTAACTCGGAAAGTGAGGGAGAATTCGTTAATTTTTGTGTCCACAGACGGGACAAAGATTAAGATTTTGTACGGAAATAATATGATCTCAAAACGAAGAGAAGTGATCATTGTTCCACATAACATGCAGCAGATATCACAAATCAGCAAAAGTGAGAATGATTTAAACCAAGATATGCTAACACACGTTCCAGAAAAATTGGTCAAAACATAAGAGACGTAGGACTGGTTAAATAATAATAATAATCGGACATAGGCCCTGTCGTCATTATCAACAACACCACCAACATCAGCAAAACTGTTGGAGTCATAAACCTAACGTGAATCTTTCAAGACGCGTGCAGTACGCGTTGCAACTGTAGGCAGAAAGCGGCATTAGACAAACAATCGAAGGGCTTTTGAAAGCAGGTTTGTTGATTGAGACTAACAGTTACTGTAACACGCCAATATTGCCGTAAAGAAAACAGATAAGTCAAAATATCATCTTGTGCATGACTTTAGGGCAGTAAATGATATAGTTCAAGAAGGGGCTGTAGAGGTGCCAAACCCACATACCCTACTAATAAACGTTAGTAGTTTTTCACAGTAATAGAATTGAGCTCAGTGTTTTTAGTGTGCCGTTACATATACACTCCCGATATCTGTTTGCGTTCACATACCAAGGGAAACAATATTGCTACACGCGAATGCCACAAGGGTTTAAACCAGGGGTCACCAAACTACGGCCCGCGGGCCGGATACGGCCCGCGGGCACATTTGGACCGGTCCTCTGAACAATACCAGAGACGCTATCAGATTTTTTTCCTATTTGGCCTTGAAGACTGGGACGTTTTACTCTTGTGTTTGGTTCATTGCACCCCTGCTGAGCCCACAAATCATCCCAGTGAAGCGGGCCTTCGCATTGCTTCTTTGGTGACACGTGCGGGGAGAGTGTTTGCCTTTGATGCATGCGGGCACTTCCACCGTTGCATGCGTGAGCAGAGTGTTAGCGAGACATCTGGACGATCGCAGGTGAGGGCGGAGCCCTGGTACCATCGCTACTGCGATGCTATTCAAGCATATAAAAATTGTGCAACCTGAACCTGTTTGAGAACGGAATAATGGCGAAAAGGTTAGTTAAGAGAAAAATTGATTCAGAATGCAGGGTATTTAACCTGCAGTGGACAAACAATTATTTTTTTGTTCAATGCAAAGAAAAGGCTGTTTGTCTCATCTGTCAAGAGACGGTGGCAGTATTCAAAGAATACAATCTTCGCCGGCACTATGAATCCCGTCACAAAGACAAGTACGATAGCGTGCAAGGCCAAATACGAGCAGACAAACTCTCAAAGCGAAAAGTTGGACTATTATCTCAGCAGACTACATTTCTACGTCAAGCTCAGCTGAACCAGGCATCCGTTGGGGCCAGCTTTCGGGTTGCTAAACTGATAGCAAGCAACGGTAAGCCTTTCACTGACGGAGAGTTTTTTAAGAAATGTATGGATGTTGTCGTGGAGGAAATGTATCCCGAGAAGAAAGATCCATTTAATGCCGTAAGTCTGTCGGCGAGTAAAACATACCTGTCAACTTATACATTTTTCCCGTATTTTATACGTTTTTTGATCATTTCAAATTGTGTACGCCGTATAACAACTTTTGTACGGGATTTTTTTTAAGTATGTTTTTTGTAAAACGGATCTCGTTTTACGCATTTCGGCTCTAATCCGGATCGTCTCGGTCACTGGTAGCAGACAAAACGTCATCGTCAACTGCTAATATTGTCATGCTTTAAGCATGATATGTGCACACGCATTCCCCTTTGACACGAAACAGGAAATGTTTAAATCATTTCCTGTTTCGTTATTTAAGCAGCTATGAGTCATAGCGCTTGGGTCCGAATACATTCACGGTCGCGTCACGACAACGCGGCGCGACCATAACACTTTTACGTGCACCCTATGTGAGTAAATATGTGCCGCGTTGCATTTGTACGGTTTTCTATTGCTTAATACGGTGAATTCCAATCATTAATACGGGGAGGAATTGGCCCAGGTTGACAGGTATGCAATCACGAGACGCGTTGAAGAAATTGGGAGTAATGTATATGCCCAGCTGCAGCAGAAGACGAAAGAATTTGACTTTTTTTCATTAGCACTGGATGAAAGCACGGACGTGCAAGACACAGCGCAACTGCTCATTTTTATTCGTGGAGTTAGCGCAAACTTTGAGATATGCGAGGATCTGGCAGCCCTCCAAAGTCTCAAAGGGACCAATATGAGAGAGGATATTTTTGACAAAGTGTGCCAAACCATGGAGAAGTTGGACCTGGACTGGTTAAAGCTGGCTGGCATCACGACTGACGGGGCTCCTAGCATGGTGGGCGAAACTCGCGGTTTAATAGGACGCATGAACCGGGAGTTGGAAAAAAGGGGTCTCACCGCCCCGCTACGAGTCCACTGCCTAATTCACCAGCAAGCACTGTGCTGCAAAGTGTTGACGTGGGATTCTGTAATGAAGGTTGTGGTGTCGTGCATAAACTTCATCAGGGCAAAGGGAGAAGAGTGTGCATGGCACAACAGAAAGTTAATGTTACATGGCTTTTTTTCTATGAAGAACCCAGAGAGAGTTATTTAGATATTATTTATTTCATAAATAGTGTTATTTATTTCCTGTTTTTTTCTGTGAAGAACTCAGAGAGGGTTATTTAGTTATTATTTATTTTTTAATAGTGTTATTAGGGTTTGTTTCCTGACTTTTTCTGTAAAGAACCTGGAAAGGGTTATTTGGTTATGTGTGGCTTTCTGGAAAACAATACATTTTTTAAGCTCCCCTACGATCGTCACACTTTTTCTGTTACAAACTGACACCGGCCCCCCATCAGAGAAGGGAAAAGCTATGTGGCCCTCACAGGAAAAAGTTTGGGGACCCCTGGTTTAAACCCAATCCAATCCAATAGTCCGTATATGTTTAACCAGGAATTGAAGGGATACAACTAAATAGTACAGTATTAGTTTGAGATACGAGTTCAACGCATTCCGGGACCGAGCTCGTATGTCAATTTACTCGTATCTCAAATCATTTTTTTCTCATAGAAAATAACTATAAATACAAATTAATCCGTTTCCAATGGAAAAACATATTTTTATTTGTTCTAATTCACCACTGACTCACAAAGTAACAAACACCTATCTAGTGGTTATGATCTTCAATACTAAAATGTGACTTTATTCAGTACAGACAGATGGTAGCGGAGTGCGCAGAGGAGAGAGAGAGAAAGGACAGGAGACTTGACGGCAACGCACTTATAACATAACATGAACTTTAAATTTAACTTAATTTAATGTATTACTATACAGTCATACCTCTACTTACGTATGTCTCTAGGTACGAAAGTGTAAGGTTACGAATTTTTTTACATGCAAATGAGTGACTCGAGATACGAAAAAGATCCCCCAAAAGTAAATGTATTTCCTTATCCATTATTTTATTTTGAATTCCCTCAACGTGGCACATATTTTCACACATACACAAGGCACAGGTAAAAGTCTAAAATGTACTACAAAGTGGACGCTTTTCGGCCCTGGTAGAACTGGCTCTCGCCGCCATCTGGCGGACAAACACGGGTATTACATCTATAACGGCCGCGGAGGGAGATATTTCAGCGGTGCAGGGCACATTTTCATATGCTTTATTTATTTTAAGACATTAATAAATCATTTCCTTATAATTTTCTCTCATTTTTGTGTTTCCTTACATCTTTCATACAAAATTGGGACACTAACCAATTTCAAAGGGTTTAGTTGGTAGTTGTGTGAGGACCATGGAACGAATTCGAGAATTTACAAATAAAGTACACCTCTACTTACGAAATTTTCAAGTTACGAAAAAAACAATTAATTTCATAAGTAGAGGTACAAATGTACATACAAACACTTAAAAATAAGTTTTACGCTTACGTTACACTAAATTTAAACCTTTTTGTGCGATAAGCGGGGCAAAAATGTTAAATGTATTCAACAGCGGCTTTCTAGCCAGAACTTCCTGGCTTGTCCATGCCTCAGAACAGTGTTCGTTATTTTATTTTTTTTATTATCTGACCAGCCACGACTCGCTTTGAAGGGTTTTGCTGGTGTCTTTTTCAGATGCTTGCTTTGATTTCAAGTCCATGTAGATTCCTCTGGCTTTTTCGCAGATTGTCGACTCCGTCACGCTACCTCCAGTAAAAAATGCAACCTGTACGGCCCGGTGCTCGGAGATATTTTTACGCAAGGGAGATGCAACAAGAAAGACAGTGTGATGCTGTTCTCATAAGCAGCCTCTTGCATACTCGACCACCCGGACGGCTGCATCGGGAATCATCTCGTATGCTTGTATCTCAAATTTCTGTCATATTTCAAATTTCTCGTATGTTGGGACACTCGAATGTCAAGGTAATACTGTACTGTGTTACAGTATGATCTGCACATCAGCGCTCAAAGACTGCCATAGAAACTCAATTAAATTACTACAGAGACGAGCTCAGTGGGGACATAAAACCTCGTGGGCAAAGCTGCAATATTGCCAGCCCCAGGTTGAATATCTGGGAAGAGTCATCTCACGTGACAATTTCAGTGGCACCTTCTCAGTTGGAAGAAGTAAAGCGCCACTTCCGTGTACCGTGGGTTAGATGATGACTTTTTTGGGAATTATTGGTTTTTGCTCGAGTCGTTCAGAGTCGATTTGTGATAACTCAGGCTCAATGCTTACAATCCTTGCTGTTGTTGTCATATCAAGATGAAGAAGTATCTGGCGGTAAATCCTGCGGACACTGTGCCATTTGAGTTTGAAGGAGCACTCCTGAGCACAATGCAGAGATAACATACTTCGTGGATGGATCCTGTTATAGAGACTATCTCGGCAGTCATGCTGGGTTTGCAGTTATTAAGCAGGAGAGAAGCAATTTCACGACAGTAAAGGTTGTGATTCAGCCCTGTTCCGTGCAGCTAGCTGAATTGAAGGTGTTGACTGAAGAGTGTATACAGATTCGGCATATGCACGTGTCATTTGTTTGGAGTGGTGTGGAAGCAGCGTAGATTCAGGAAGAGCGATAGCTCGCCGATACATCACCACAAGCAAATAGGTGAATTGAGTTCAGCTATGATGCAGCCGAACAGACTTGTCATTATTACCATATTTTCTCGCATATAAGCCGTATTTGTTGCAAAAAATGATGACTGAATCCAGGGAATGGCTTCCATGCGCACAAATTAGACTTGACATGCACGAAACTGCAAGGTAATAAAAACGAAATGCCATAACACAAGACAATGCGACCGATACGGTCATTTATTTAAAAAGAGAAAAGATAAACAGATAAAACGCTAATCAAAATTTATTTTGACGTCTATGAATGAAATTCAAGAAGGAAAAAAATGTATCTTGCATAAAACGTGAAAAAACGCACTTGTGTGGCCAGACGTGAGAACACTTGTGCCTGCCATTGCTCGCTCAGGGCCCCGCCATCTTAATGTAGTTAAACGTGGTCTGACTAGCCGGACACGAGTTGCCTTGATAGATGTGTTCACATCCCAATAGTTGTTAAGGCTGATCGAAGGTCTTGCGGTCGATCATTAAAATATCAGCCTTGATACCTCCGTAATGTGTATTTGTCTAGGTCCAGGCAACACCCTTTTCGGAACACAGAAAGGAAATGATTGTACATTTGGGATTATGAAATAAAACAAAATTACGCTTCGATTTGTTTTTATTTCTTGTTCGAAAGTGACAACTATTGCAGTGATATAAAACATCGAATGAATCGAGATATTTCAACATTAGAAGCAATATGGCCGCCAGAACATCTTAAACTTCTGGTAAGAACATTTTAATTTCTGTCATTAAAAAGCATTAGTTTTTGTCAAGTTTTTGTCCCTCTCTCTCTCCCAGCCGCGAAATCAGTCTAATTTTAGTACTATTAAACACATTTTAGTACTTTAAAACCACAAGTTATTTGTTACTTTGTTAATAGATGGCGAATTAGAACAAATATAAATGTTTTTCCAATCCAATAGCCTGTTTTTGGTGTCTTTTCAGAGGGTTGGAACAAATTAATTTGTTTTTAGTTCATTTCTATCGGAAACGTTCATTTGAGTTACGAGTAAATCAACATACGAGCTCAGTCCCGGAACGCATTAAGCTTGTATCTCGAGGTACCACTGTACATAGAGCTATCTATGTCCAGGAGAAAAGCAGAGTTCCCGAATCCAGGGAACTGACCGGCGGCTCTGTGGGGCCAGGCGATCAAGTGTGCATCAATGTGTAAAGTCGGAAGTGGCACGAGCCAAGACGAGGACGCCTGAACAAGTGGAAGGAAGCACTAGGTGGTACCACTTGAACCATTGTACTAAGGTGCATGCGGCTGGATCAAAAATCAAGAACGAGCAGAATACAGTAATTCCTTGAGTACCGCACCTTCAACTTTTGCTGATTCACTACATTGCAGATTTATTTCTGGGGGAAAAAAAGTTCATAAAAATGTGAAAATCCACGCTGAAACTTGCAAGAGGAAGACAGGGGAGTGGCTTCCGCTTGTGAGTTTCACTTGGAAAATGGTGGAAGACATAGTACTCAGCACTGAAGAAAAGAATGGTGGGCAGCGGGCGTTGGCCATCATTTTTATCTGAAAATAGATATTCTGAGCAGCCGGGGGCCGCTGTTTGGATGGATTTATATCAGAAATGTGAGTCAGGTGCAACCTTACGCCGTGGCGGTTATTTGAAAATAAAACTTGCACAGCGAATTGGACAGAGAGCATCAGCGAAGGGGGATTTTTTTTTAGAAAGGCGAGCCCCGGGCGACGTTACAGTAGATGTTTAAATTCCCGGCCAGTCGGCCAACGATTCGAAGGCCCAGGCCCGCGGCGTCGGCCGGGGCTTTGGCGGCCCTTGCCCGCGGCATCTTTGTTTGAACAATGTTTCTCAAACTGACCACACAAGTCAGTTATAAATGATTTCTCCTACTTATTAAATGTTTTTTCTTCTAAATAAAAACACACAAATCTGACCTTCTCACATCCGACACCAAAGCAGCAAATGGTTTCTCCCAGGCATACATCTTGATGATCCTGATCCCAGACACCACTTCATTCATTATGCGAATTCTACTGTCAGTCAGAATGGCCGTCCTACTCCTAAAGATGTGAGAGAGGAATAGTTACTAAAAAGTGGTACCAACACAATATCAGACCATGTAAATACACCCTAATCTTTATTGTGACTACAGTCGTACCTCAACTGAAGAAAATAATTTGTTCCAGAAGCTTTTTCAAAACTTGGAATTTTTATAAGTAGAGGCATATACAGTGAATTAGCATTATTTGTTCCACGATCATTAATACTAGCCACTATTTACCCTTTAAAAATGATAAAATTGATCTCCAAAACCGTGGAACCCATCCTGAAATTCTGACGGAATAAGCCCGCTCCGCTCTGTGGACCTCACTTGGACTACTTATTTATTTCTTATTTATTGATTATTTATCTCTACTGTATATTGATTTTCTGTGTGTCTGCTTGTTTGTTGTTGCGTCTATAGAGGCTTGGCGCTGAACATCTCGAAAAACCATGGAACTCATTCTGGACTTCAGACGGAACAAGCCCGCTTCACTCTGCTGACCTCACTTGGACTATTTATTTATTGATTATTTATTTGTCCAAATAACTAGTGGTTTAATAGTACTAAAATGTGTTTAATACAGACGCTCCCCTACTTACGAAGGGTTCCGAGCGATTGTTCATAAGTTGAATTTGTTTGTAAGTTGATTCAGTGCTATATTTTGTATTATGATTTATTGTTGGAGTAATCATTATTATAAATGTGTTTGCAATGCTTATTTAGGAATATAAATCCTTATTACAAAAATGCTTACAATATTAATCAATATATTTGCTTATTAGGAATAGTAATGCTCATCCTAAATGTGTAACAATATTAAACAATATTATTGTGTTGATCGCTGTGCTTTTATGTTAGTTATTGGCATTAATAAAAGCCATTTTAAAGCATCTCTTGCTAAAGTAAGGACTGTGGTTCACATCAAGAGGACAGGGAATGGCCTTGGGCATGGAGAGATCTCACAACAAGTGCTCTTGGGAACTGAGGACTGTTTTCGGCTTCGGAAGATGGTCTCACAACAAGCGCTCTTGGGAACCATGGACTGTTTTGGGAAGCACCTCTCCACTGGAGGGTTCGCATCGAAACTCTCCTGGGAAGATTCGACAAGACCTACACTTGTTTTGAGAACTGTACAAAACTGTTGTGAGACTCTACGAATGTTTAGACTTCTGTGGGGCATGGCGTTAAAATCTTATGAATAAATTAGCGAGACAGACTTTGAGTTGTTAGAATAATCTTGACCGGACGAGCGGGTGGATGTATTCTCTTCTTGCAAGAATTAAATGGAGATGTGACTACAGATGCCTTTTTTATTGAAAGCTGAGTTTGGAAATACCCAAGGATAAACCTAACATTTATGTTTAAGGCCTATATAAGTATATTGAAGATTTATACAAGTGCATTTGTATGTTTAAGGCTTGTATAAGTAACACGCATTGGTTTGTACTAAAAAAACATTTAATAAAATGGAGAGACTATGTACAGTACTGTATAGAGAGAGAGAGAGATTTATGTATTAGAAACTAGCCGAAAGAAGCGATCTAACGACGATTGCACAGTTTTCTTCTTTTTTTCATCATAAATTATGCGGTAGCACTGTATGGCATCATTAAATTGATTTGCAAACTTTGTGCAACGTTCAATATTTGGGTCCTGCTGCTCGATCTTTCTGTTTATGAATGGTACTGACGGTTGAACGATTCAAGTTGTATGCCCGTGCAACGCTCACCACGCGCATCAAGCTTCGTTATTATTGCCACTCGTTTCAAATGAAATGGCTTGCTTCTTCCTTGCACCTCCCTCACTAGAAGCCTTTCACTTTTCACCAACCATATTGAATAATGGCTGCACGAGATATTTCATGATAAAAATGAAAAAGGTTCTTTGCGCACTGGAGATACGTCACGCACTTACGCAACTTACGCACTGCAACGAACTGGGCAGAGGAAGGTGGATGCTGGGTGAGCTGAGCGCTCACAGCGCCAGGCGTCGGTATCAGCGGCGGAAAGAAGCACTACTCGGAAAAAGGCGCGCAATACAAAATCGAAATTACGGACATTTTTCGACATAAACGCAATTTGCAGACATGTTCGTATTTACCGTTGTTCGTAAGTCGTATGTTCGTAAGTAGGGGAGCGTCTGTAGTACCAAAAATAGACGGATTTCACGGAAGGGAGAGAGAGGTGGGAAAGGGGGGCACGGCAACGCGCTCGTAACATAACAAAACAAATTTAAATGAACTTGGATTACATTTCTGTAGACTTTCAGGGGCTTGTCCAACTGCCATCAGGCCACCAAAGGAAACGTTGAAGGTCTGTGTCACATTCAAGAACCTTCACTTGGAAGAATATTTACTTGATGACGGCCATTATTTCTACTTGTTCTACACGGAATCTCAACCGAACGGCAATTAACGAGTTTGTCAAGTCGAGCCCTAGCAGCAACGTTATGGTCAACGACTGATCTTGAAAAAAAAGAAACTGTCAAAGTTCACCTGTATCTTATTCTTCTTGGGGTGGTACACCACATGGTGTGGGATGTAAACCACCCTGCCGTTAGATATGTTTAGCTGATCTTCTGAAACTAACAGCACAGCCCTTGTGGATAATACCGTCCATGTATCCCTTGTAGTCCTCATAGAATTTAGGGTTCTTTTTTAGCTTCCAGTGGAAACCAACAATGTGCTGCTCCGCTCTGCATCAGTTATCGGGCTTTTGAGCGGCAATCCAATGCAGTAATGCCCGTTCTCCAAGGTTGCCGTTTGCTCCACAGAGCTCATGAACTGCTTATCTCGTTGAGAGATCTCTTCTTTGTCATTGTAAGTACACTCTGCAAAGTCAGTATAATACTATTGGAGAAGAAGTATATTTTCAACTTTCATCACTGTAATCATATTCCCTGAGTGAGGTGGTTTGATTTTGTTGTCACTGAACTCCCTATTTGGCCCATTTAAAACCCAACAAATAGCCATTTTCTCTGCATTGAGTCTTCCATTTTTATTGTTTATGGCATACCATGGTTCCATTGCCCTAGAAGTGAACTGGTATGCTGCCATGTGTGTACGACAAATATGCCATCATCAATTCCACATATCTACAAGTTAGATATCATGTAACTGTTAATGAGCTGATTTAGTTTACACGCTGTACACTGCAGCCTTTTCTTGCAGAACTTGCTACCATGGCCCAAATTTGAACACCTGGCATCCTGACTGTAAAGAGTATAAAAGTATAAAAATATTATAGTATAAAATAAAAAAGTTCTTAAAAATGTCAAAATTCACGCTGAAATCGCAACCGAAAGACAGGAGATGAAAAATGGCGAAAGTCAGGGTTCTGCTTCTTCTTCGGCCCGAAAATCGGTGGCACTCAGCGCCAAAGAACAAACATTTTACCCCAGTAGAAGAAAGGTGCGCCGAATAACTTCACTGCAGAAGAAGAATGACCCGCCGGAGAAGAATTTGAAGGCAGGAGAATAACAAATATTTGGCCGGCGATCCGGCGGCGCAGGTGGGCCTTTGAGGGCGTTCTGCCCCGCGACCCCTAACATAAATGAAGTTTTTAACATGGATGAAAACATTTTGGAAGAGGATGCCTTCCCGGACATTCTTATTAAAAACTGAACTGAAAGTGGCAGGGTTCACACAGATCCCCTGACGCTCTTCATGTGTGGGGATGCTGCTGGCTGGCTTCATAGTAAAGCCAACCTTAATCTACAAGTTCAACCGGTATCATGCTTTAAAAAACAAGAAGAAAAGCTGCATGTCTACTGTTTTAGCAATCAGAAAACATGGATCACCAAAGCCTTCACAAACTGTTTTATCCCGAACACTGAACCTCGCTGAAAGGGGACTCCCCTTGAAAGACTTGGACTAAAACTCCCATTAAGCAGTTTTTTTTCTTTATCTATTTTCAATGTGAGTACAGTACTTAAAGTAGTCATACATCAACTTATGAAATTTTCAGGTTACAAAAGCTTTTTATATGCAAATGAGTGCCTAGAGATACAAAAAAAAAGATCCAAGTTACGAAATCCCCCCAAAAAGAAATGTATTTTCTTATCTGTTATTTTGTTTTGAAATTTTTCTCGCGGATGCATCGATTCTCACTTTAGTTTAGAACCTCGCAACACTCTGCTGGGCTCTCATTGGCTGTCTCACAACAGCCAATATCCATGTTTCAAGATTCTCTCTTATGTACTTTTGACCACCGTTCGTCGTCATGGAGTTCTGACGGTGTTTTTTGTTGAGGTTCTCAAGTGTGGATAAAGCAGCTGCTTCTGTTTTTATCATCATGCCTCCCAAGGAAATTACCAGTGTGAATGAAAAGGAATGGTCAGCGTGGAGGACAATGACGAGTTGGTCGAGGGGCATAAAAACAAACTCTAGAGTGCGCGAGTGCGCGCGTGCGCGTGTGTGTGTGTGTTTGCTTTTCGCCTCTTCCGGGCTTCCCTTGCTCCACGGCGGCAGATGGACACAAGCTGCCAAAAGCAAACACACACACACATTCACCCAAAACAAGACATGACAGTGGTTGTGTGCTATCTCTCTGTTGCATTGTTAGCGTCCTCTTGTTCCCTTGCATTTCAACATGGAAAGATTTTGTATGCTTGTTATTTATTTTAGACATTAATAAATCATTTTCTTATAATTTTCTCTCATTTTTGTGTGGTTCCTCACATCTTTCATACAAAATTGGGACACTGACTAATTTGAAAGGGTTTAGTTGATAGTTGTTTGAGGACCGTGGAACGAATTAGGGAACTTGAATAAAAAGTGCTGATCTACTTGTGAAATTTTCAAGTTACGAAAAAAAAAGTTCTGGAACCAATTAATTTCGTAAGTAGAGGTACAAATGTATTAACATTTTTAATATATACATTGTATTTGGATATTAATACATTACAGACTTGTAATGCTTTTAACTGTAAAATTTAATGAATACACTTCTTGGTAATTGTACAGTTGTACAGTGGGGCAAATAAGTATTTAGTCAACCACTGATTGTGCAAGTTATCCTACTTGAAAAGATTAGAGGTCTGTAATTGTCAACATGGGTTAACCTCAACCATGATAGACAGAATGTGGAAGAAAAAAAACAGAAAATCACATTGTTTGATTTTTAAAGAATTTATTTGCAATTCATGGTGGAAAATAAGTATTTGGTCAATACCAAAAGTTCATCTTAATATTTGTTAAGTACCCTTTGTTGGCAATAACAGGCCAAACTGTAACTGTTCAGAAGCTTTTCACACACTGCTGCTGGTATTTTGGCCCATTCCTCCATGCAGATCTCCGCTAGAGCAGTGATGTTTTGAGGCTGACATTGGGCAACACAGACTTTACACACCCTCCAGAGATTTTCTATGGGATTGAGATCTGGAGACAGGCTAGGCCACTCCAGGACCTTAAAATGCTTCTTACAAAGCCACTCCTTCGTTGCCCTGGCTGTGTGTTTGGGATCATTGTCATGCTGAAAGACTCGGCCATGTCTCATCTTCAATGTACTTGCTGATGGAAGGAGATTTTCACTCAAAATGTCTCGATACATGGCCCCATTCATTCTTTCCTTTAGACAGATAAGCCGTTCTGGTCCCTTTGCAGAAAAACAGCCCCAAAGCATGATGTTTCCACCCCCCATGCCAGTGGGTATGGTGTTCTTCGGATGCAATTCAGTATTCTTTCTCCTCCAAACATGAGAAGTCAAAGTCAAGTCAAAAGCCTTTATTATCATCATACATAGCTGCGTATAACGAAATTGGTGGTGCTACTCCAGAAAGTGCGATTTCCCAGTAAAAAAAAAAAGCAATATAACAATATAAAAACTCATCCTGGCAAGGTAAATTCTAAAATTTTGCACATTGTTATTGCACACCCCGAAGTTATTGCACGGAGGTCTGCAATAACAATGTGCAATATCTTAGATTGTGCAATATTTTAGAATTTACCTTACCAGGATGTGTTTTTATATTTTTATAATACTTATTTATGTTTTTCTTACTGGAGTAGCACCACCTGTGGAATAGAACCTGTTTCTACCAAAAAGTTATATTTTGGTTTCATCTGACCATAACACATTCTCCCAGTCCTCTTCTAGATCATCCAAATGCTCGCTGGCAAACCGCAGACGGCCTGGATGTGTACTGGTCTGGCAGTGCAGGATTTGAGTCCCTAGCGGCGCATTGTGTTACTGATAGCCTTTGTTACTGTGGTCCCAGCTCTCTGTAGGTCATTCACTAGGTCCCCCCGTGTGGTTCTGGGATTTTTGCTTAACGTTCTTGTTATCATTTTGACGCAACGGGGTGCAATCTTGCATGGAGCCCCAGATCGAGGGAGATTATCAGTGTTCTTGTATGTCTTCCATTTTCTAATAATTGCTCCCACAGTTGATTTCTTTACACCAAGGATTTTACCTAATACAGATTCAGTCTTCCCAGCCTGGTGCAGGTCTACAATTTTGTCTCTGGTCTTGGCCATAGTGGAGTTTGGAGTGTGAGAGACTGAGGTTGTGGACAGGTGTCTTTTATACTGATAGAGTTAAAAAAGATGTTATTAATACAGGTAACGAGTGGAGACCTCGTTAGAAGTTAGACCTCTTTGACAGCCAGAAATCTTGCTTGTTTGTAGGTGACCAAATACTTATTTTCCACTCTAATTTGGAAATAAATTCTTTAAAAATCAAACTGTGATTTTCTGTTTTTTTCCCACATTCTGTCTCTCATGGTTAAGGTTTACCCATGTTGACAATTCCAGGCCTCTCTAATCTTTTCAAGTAGGAGAACTTTCACAATTGGTGGTTGACTAAATACTTATTTGCCCCAATGTGCCTCTACTTACGAATGGCTCTAGCTAAAACATTTTCAGGTTACAAAACTTTTGAGATGCAAATGAGTGCCTCAAGATACAAGTTACAAAAATGTTAATACATTTCCTGTATCCGTTATTTTATTTAAAAATTGTCCAGATGCATTTCTTAATTGCTTAATAATTCCATTTCACTCTACTGGGCTCACAACAACTCTCCATGTTTCTTTGACCGCAGTTCGTTGTTGTGCACTTGAATTCATGCCATGTTTCAAGATTATCTTTTTTTTTTACCGCCGTTCATCGTTTTGTGCTTGAACTTATGCTTGGAGGAATGAATGCCGGATGGCCAACATAGTAGTTCGTGCAGGCAGGGTCGCACCAGTTATGTGACGATTTGGAATGAATTGTCGATGCCAATATAACAGCGAGGAGAATCAAAGGCTTGGGAGTGATGCATGTCGTGAGTTACAATGGATTGTGGAGGACTGGGCTCAAGTGCACTGTTGTTCGAGCTTTCGCCAAAGCTGGAATCAAGTTTCCAGAATACACAACTCTGACTGACAGTGGAGCCTAGCATGTTGAATGCCGAACACTTTATATCAGTGTACCTTTTACCTCAATAAAGCATTATCAAACTTAGTTTTGCTTGTGCTGTCTTTAAAAAACACGCTAGCAGCTAGCCTAACATATGCTGGCAGCTGCGTAACATACGCTAGCTGCTAGCATAATATAGGTACGCTGTGACGGTGGGTGTGTTTCATAGGTCTGAAAGTACGGTATTTCTTTTTTCTAATTGAATAATTTGATATTTTGCATTTACGAAGACAGGCATATTAACGTCCTTATGATATTGACCCTAATAATGTGCTTTTGATTCATACAGTATCTCAGAAAATCTGTCAGACCATAACTTTATCAGTATTGATTGGCGTCTTACGCACCTGCTTTGACCCTACACACACGCGAACGAGCACTACTCCCAAGCCTTACTAAGTCCCGGCAACGCCGGGCTCTTCTGCTTGAATGATACATTCAACTGAAATTGCTGATCCGAACAACCAATGATTTATAAAGGAAAATCTTGAAAATGATCAGAGGAGCCCAAACCTTTTGCTTTTCATACGACTGCACTGTATATGTTCATTAATATGTATTTTTCCCTTTATTAAAATATTCAAACACAAAGTGTAAAAACTGAAATAATTGCAGTATCTCTAACGCTAATACACTACCATGTATACGAGACCACCCAAAATCATTTTTAAATTTAGGTTTTTTTTTTCTCTTAAAAAGCAATGTTTCCATTGGTTTTTCATAAAATTAATGCGATATTACAAAAATATCGGCAAAGTATATTTGTGACACTACCATGTTCACTTTTAAAGTTTTTTAATACTTTGTTTTTCAATTCCATTTGTACAAGAAAAACCTCAGGAACATGTAAAAAGTATTTGGAGATTTGCAAGTGTTTTAGCGAAATTCAGCTGTTTCCATTACTAGTATCTCATTTTCTCATCTCATTTTCTGAACCTCCTCATTAGGGTTGTGGGGACTGCTGGAGCTTATCCCAACTGACTTCGGGCCAGAGGCGGGGAATCCCTGAATTGGTGGCCAGCCAATCGCAGGGCACAAGGAGACAAACAAGCATTCACGCTCACACTCATACCGAGGGGCAATTTAGAGAGTCCAATCAGTCTACCATTCATGTCATTGAAATGTGAGAGGAAACCGGAGTACCCGGAGAAAACCCACACATGCAAACTCCACACAGGTGGACCAACCTGGATTTGAACCCAGGTCCCCAACTGTGAGGCCGACGCTCTACCCACTCACCCACCAGGCTGCCCTCCATTACTAGTACAGTGGTACCTCAACATACGAGCACCCCGACATACGAGCATTTCGAGGTACGAGTAAAATTGAGCAAATAATTATCTCTAGATACGAGAAAAAATTCGAGATATGAGAAAGCCAGGTGGCCAAGACATGCGAGGCTGTTTATCATTGTAGCGCACTGTCTTTTTTGCCGCATCTCTTTCGTGTATAACAGATATCTACGAGCACTGGGCGGAGCGTTGCATTTTTTTTGCAGTGTTTTTTTCCGTTACTCAGCGCGAATGCCGGAGCGATCGCTAATACGAGGTATATATTAGTTCTCGTTGGCTGCTCATAAGAACATCAGGGGCACTGGCTCCGCAACTCCTCGTGTAATATCTCTGGTCGCAACTCCCTCTTTGTAATGTCTCTGGTCGCAACTACCTATTTGTAATATCTCTGCGAGCACTGGGCGGAGCGTTGCATTATTTTGCAATCAGTCTAATTTTAGTTCTATTAAACACATTTTAGTAAAATTAAACCACTAGTTATGTGTTACTTTGTTAATAGATGGGGATTAGAAGAAATAAAACATTTTTTCCAATCCAGTATCCTGTTTTTGGTGTTTTTTCAGAGGGTTGGAACGAATTAATTTGTTTTTAGTTCATTTCAATGGGAAACGTTCGTTCGAGTTACGAGAACATACGAGCTCAGTCCTGGAACAAATTAAGCTCGTATCTCGAGGTACCACTATTTCTTTGCAACATTTGGTATTTAAAATTGTTTGTAATAATCACTAATTAAGTTATTTTAATTCTCTTTTTCAATATATATATATATATAAACACAAAATATATAGTATACATTTAATTTAAAAAAAATTGTGATCATTTGTTGCGTAGCCACCTGATGGTGTAGGGCAGGGGTAGGGAACCTATGGCTCAGGAGCCATATGTGGCTCTTTTGATGGGTGTATATGGCTCTCCGCTAACCAGTGGTAAAATATGGGAACCATTGGTGAAAGACCTAAGTTCTATCTCTAGTGCCTTTTTAATCATAAATTTTCTTCATTAGACTCTTCTGCATGCATACTCTCATTGATATTCATTGATTAGCAAAATAATTCAGACTTTTTTTTACTTTCAAAGTGGTGAAATGATTAATAAATGCACACATTTTCATTTGTATTTACTTTTAAATTCTGAGATGGCTCTCAAGGAATAATGATTGAAAATATGAATTGTTCATGGCTATCTTCGTCAAAAAGGTTCTCGACCCCTGCACTACACCATCAGGCGGGATAATTGCTGGAGATGTTACCTGAATTTGGAAAACAACCTCCCGAACAGTGTCTGCACTGGCATTAGGAACATGAGAACCACCATGCCAGCAAGGCAAGATGGCCCAATCTCCAGCCATAGGAGGCCGACGACGGTTGCCGCCTGCAAGGGCCCCACCCACAGAAAGTGCAGAAATATTGTCACCTAGTGTAAAACACAAATCAAATGAAAAGGCAAATCAGTATCCGTATGTCATTACATGTCAAGCACTGGCAGAAAACATTTCATGTACAACCCATGAGACCGATTCCTGACATGCACATTATGTGTGTGTCTCATTGCATAAAATGTGAGACTTACTTCATCAAACTTGTTGACATCATTGGAAAGCAGGTTTACAATATGGCCTGTGGTGGTCTTTCCCATTGCATTACAGCTAAGACATAAAGCCTAATTTTGGGAACAAAACAGTCAACAATAAAACTATGCAAAATATCATAGGACGATTAAAAAAAACGGCAAAAAACAATTGTCAAATTTAAATTCTTCAGAACATTGATCAGTTGAGGAAACTGCAAAAAATATTTTTTATGAGGCAAAGGAGAGAATAATGTGTATGTGAAGATGTGCAGAGAGCTAAATTTAAGAAACATGAGAAACGTGTACATGTGGATGACTGTAAATTTTAAGTCTGTCCACAGGAATTAACCTTTTCAATAAAAATGTTAGCAATTATAAAGAAACGGAATCGAATATTATTATAATTGTTTAATTTCGGGGGTGGGATTAAATAAGTATGTTGTCCTTCCCACTACTTTTGTACATGAATGTAGATACACTTAATTGATTTATGACTTATGAATTGAATTGAAAGCTTTTATTGCCAATATTCAAGTAATTGTTACATTTATATTTGCCTATATGGTTTGAGCGATGTCTCTTGCTTTGCCTTGCACAGAGTAAAATAAAATGCAATTTTAAATATGTCTCTTTACAGCACTTGCCGTGTATTTTTGAATAATCATCTTGAGCTCTGTCATTTCATTAAAAGTATAGGTACCTTTTTATAGATCATGTGACACATGGCCACTCGGATTTTCATGCCACATCTCTGCACATGGAAGAAGTAGACGTGGTGCAGCAAAGCTAGTCCAATAGTGCAAATTGACAGACCGGCTGCATACCCAAGGGTCTCTTTTAAGGCTTCTTGATTGTCTGGGTCATAATCCTCAAAGTATCGAATCATGTAACCCAGTAGGACTACCTGGACCACCTTAATCACCTCCTGGCACAGAAGAAATGAAGATAAAATTAAGATGCAAGTGCTTGTCAAACTGACTCACACTGAATGTGCTGATTCTAATCTGTGGAACATTTCTATCTGTTTATATATGCTTGATGAATGAATGGCTTTTAGTTGCTTAAAGGGACAGACAACACCATGTCGAAATGGCCAGGTTGAAAAACAATATGGTTGCTCAAACATCAGGCATTTCCTCTGTATAGCTCTAATATGCTGTTTCTTTGGGTACCCAGTTGTTTCATCGAAAGACGTTTGGTCGACGGACAGTTCGTCGAACGGACGTTTCGTCGAACGGACATTTCATCGAACGGACATTTCGTCGAACGGACGTTTCGTCGAACGGACGTTTCGTCGAACGGACGTTTCGTCGAACGGACGTTTCGTCGAACGGACGTTTGGTCGACGGATTCGCCGCCGGACATTTCGGCGAACGGACGTTTCGTCGTCGCCGGGTTTGCTCGCTCTCAAAATTATAATCATGAGAGAGAGAGACAGACAGAGTTTACTGTTGAAAGCGATCAACCAGGTAATCTCTCGCTCTCAAAATTATAATCATGAGACAGAGTGAGTTTGTAATTGCATTGACAATGTAAGAGCGTTAATATAATATCTAAATATCCAGGTAATCTCTCGCTCTCAAAATTATAATCATGAGAGAGAGTGAGTTTGTAATTGCCTTGACAACGTAAGAGCATTGGCTCGCCCCGCCCCCGGATTCGCTCGTATTGGCGTGCGTGTACATGAGAGTGAGTTTGTAATTGCATTGACAATGTAAGAGCATTAATATCTGAATATCTAATATCAAAATTATCAATAAGTTGCGTATTATTGGCGTGTGTACATGTTTCTCGACGCCGGATTCGCTCGCTCGCCCCGCCCCCGGATTCGCTCGTATTGGCGTGTGTACATGTTTTTCAAACTACGGCCCACGGGCCATATACGGCCCGTTAGGCTTTTTAATCCGGCCCGTCGACGTTGTCCAAATTATAGTAAAAATCAATAACCTCATTCATTTCCCTTTGCCCTGCAATACCGCTCATCACTCTCAATTTAAAGACTGCTTTCTTTCGTTGAATAATATGTCCTCAATGTTGAAAGTAAATTTTCACCTTCAATTGTGTCTTTTTTCTTATATTTCAATCTCCAGGTTTGATAAATTACATTGCGTGTCCAAATGCTGTCAAATTTTAGTATCCATTCTGGCCCGCAAGTCAAAAGGTTTGCCCACCCCTGGTATAGACAAACTTGCCTCTTTTATACTATTATTGTCCCAAATTAAACACATTATCAATAAGCTGCCATTCAAAAAGTTTGCCCACCCCTCGTATAGACAAACATGCCTCTTTTACACTATTATTGTCCCAAATTAAACACTATCAATAAGCTAAGTCTACCGCCGTCAATGGCAGCTTATTGATGTGTTTAATTTGGGACAATAATAGTATAAAAGAGACAAGTTTGTCACGGTTTCTTTGAGTATTGAGAGTGTTTTTGAGGGTTAAAAGCGCAGCGAACACACGGAAGTCAAATTGCCTTGCCACTCCCCTGGGATGTTTTGAATGGATTTACCGTAATGCTTGGAATGCGCCGGGAGGCTATTTTTAGGGTGAACGTCCGCTCGGTTGATCGCAATAAGCAGCGTGCCGGCAAGAAATAAAACCAGTCACTCAAGCGGTAACGGCCATACAAAAATTGAATTTAGCGCACAAACAAGGCGCACCGACCGATTGGGCATATCGACCATTTTAGACAAAATTTTAGACTTTTAAATGCGCCCTATAGGTCTCAAAATACGGTACTTAAATGAGCCATAGGTAAGAGATGCACTTCAAATATTCGTGGAATATTTCAATAGACACTAAAGATCTTGATGCTAATGATAAATGTTTTTTGGAAATACTTCTAAAACGGTTCTTAATGGTCAAGCCTAGATTTTCCCATTTTAAAAGTCGATTGTCAACACGTATTCTTCTTTAGAACGGAAATGCCATCCTGCTCCAATCAGCCAATTATGAGATTAGTTCTTTGACCACATCTAGGTTGCCAGAGGCTACTTAACTGGAGGCTGCAATTAGTTTTCTGAATTAAGAATTACAGCCATACCTCTACTTAAGAATGGTGCGAAATTTCCAGGTTACAAAAGCTTTTTATATGCAAATGAGTGCATCAAGATAAGAAAAATATCCAAGTTACAAAAACCCCCCAAAAGTACCTGCTTTCCTTATCCGTTATTTTATTTTGAAAATATTGTTGCGGATGCAATGATTCTCGCTTTAGAAGCTCACGCCACCATATACTGGGCACTCATTGGCCGTCTCATAACAACCCTGCATTTTCTTTAACCCATTGTCTGCTTAAAGTTATTTATGCTCAGGGAAGCTGTGGCCGAGTGCCTTGACCTGAACCACAGCCTTTGGTGGGCGATACTGTGTCGCGGGGGGCAGGCGATGGGCCGTGTGGTCAGTAATACGGACGGACGTTGACGAGTAAGTTGGTCGATGTTCACAAAAACGGATCTTGAGTAAATGCAACGGTCGGCAATACACGAGGAATTCAATGAGAAGGCAGCCGAGGAGGAAGCAGCCACCATTGCAACAGCACAAATCAGAAAAAAACGGGGGAAAAACGAACTTTACGACTTCGTGGAAAAAACATCCTGAACGAATTCTCAACGGAGCAGTAGTAAATGCAACGCTCGGCAATACATGAAGAATTCAACGTGAAGGCAGCCGAGGAGGAAGTAAAGAAATCATAAAATGGTAATGCTTGTTGTTGATTAATGTTGTTGTTTGAATTATTAATGCTGTGTTTATTAAATGTATAGTTCATGTTTGTGTGGTATTTCTATGTTGCATCACGGTTGGTTTCTCTTGTTCCCATGCGTTTAAACACGGGTTTTTATATATACTTGCTATTCATTTTGTGACATAAATAATTTTAAGATCATTTTCTCACAATTTTGTATATTTCTCACATCTTCCTTACAAAATTGGGACATGTTGACCAATTTTAAAGGGTTTAGTTGGTAGATGTGTGAGGACCGTGGAACGAATTAGAGAATTTACATATAAAATACACCTCTACTTACGAAATTTTCAAGTTACAAAAAGTTCTGGAACCAATTAATTTCGTAAGTAGTGGTATGACTGAATGTCTAAACACTAGACCGTGAGTGATTAGCGCGTCGGCCTCACAGCTCTGGGGTCCTGGGTTTAAATCCAGGTCATGTGTATCTGTGTGGGGTTTGCATATTCGTCGGTTTCCTCCCACATTCCATGCATGGTAGGCTGATTGGACACTCTAAATTGCCCCTAGATATGGGTGTGAGTGTGCGTGGTTGTCCGTCTGCATGTGACCTACGATCGGCTGGCCACCGATTCAGGGTGTCCTCCACCTATGGCCCGGAGACACCTGGGATTGGCTCCAGCACCCCCCACGACCCTAATGACGATAAAGCGGTTCAGAAAATGAGATGAGTCTAGAATATTTAAAAGTCAGATACTCGTCTCATCTCAACTCATTTTCTGAACCGCTTTATCCTCACTAGGGTTGCGAGGGGTGCTGGAGCCTATCCGAGCTTACTCCTGGCCAGAAGGGAGGGGGAACCCTGAATTGGCAGCCAGGAAATCGCAGGGCACAAGGTGACAACTATTCACACATACCTAGGGGCAATTTTGTGTCCAATCAGCCTACCAAACATATAGTTTGAATGTAGGATGAAACCAAAGTACCCAGAGAAAACCCACGCAGGCCCGGGGAGAACATGCAAACTCCACACAGGTGGACGTGACCTGGATTTGAACCCAGGTCACCCACTGTGAGGCCGACGCGCTAACCACTGATCCGCCGGGCCGTCCTCTTATGATGAGCAATATTATTGGACGACATCTTCCCTCGCCCGGACGCAGGTCACCGGGGGCCCACTCTGGAGCCAAGCGGAGGGGTGCGATGGTGAGCGCTTAGTGGGCACAGCCCGAAGAGACGACGTGGGTTCCCACTCACATGGGCTCACTACCTATGAGAGGGGCCAAAGAGGTCGGGTGCATCGACAGTTGGGCGGCAGTCAAAGCAGGGATCCGATCCCCGGCTGCGGAAACTGGCTCTTGGGACGTGGAATTTCACCTCTCTGATTAGTAAAGAGCCTGAGCTAGTGCGTGAGGTTTAGAAATTCCGGCTCGACATAGTCGGGCTCACCTCTACACCAGTGGCGGTCCGTGCATTTTCTCGTAGCGCCTTCAACAGGTGAAATCCACTTCCTAGCAGCATTTAATGATCAAATACAAATACTGGAGCTTTTCAGACATTACAACCGGGCCGGGGGGTAATTTTCCCGGGAAAAGACAGCGATGAACGTCAATGGCGTACCCGAAAACATTGTCCGAAAATGGGGTAAAATCCAGGCGAAAAGAGTATTTATTGATTAAATACAAATACTGGAGCTTTATAGACGTCAGAACCGGGCCCGGAGTATCATTTCCCCGGGAAAAAGACAGCGATGAACGTCAATACGTCCATATACGTCCATACACGAAATGGCAAAAATTGCACTAAAATGGGATAAAATCCACTTCCTAGCAGCATTTATTGATTAAATACAAATACTGGAGCCTTTGAGAGATTCCAACCGGGCCAGGGGGGTGATTTCCCCGGGAAAAGACAGCGATGGACGTCAATGGCGAAATGGCAAAAATTGCACTAAAATGGGGTAAAATCCACTTCCTAGCAGCATTTAGTGATTAAATACAAACACTGGAGCTTAAATACAAACACTGGAGATTTTCAGATATCAGAACTTGGCCCACAATTGAAATATTATTTAGGAATATAGCCATATTTTATTCACCAAAAATCCTTTTTAACTGTACACAATATCCATCCTCCTTTCTTTCTTCCTTCTTTTATAGCGCCATCGAAGCTATTGCTGAAAGTCGAGCCTGTTTTGTCGTATTTCTGGCATTTTCCGTCTTGAAAATGGCTTTAAATCAACAACAATATATTTGCTTGTGCAGCTCGCTCCAAATACAATTTGGTAGCTCTCTCGTAGTTAGCGAGCTGAAAGTGGCGGACACGCCCTTTTCCCGGCTGTAACAGGCTTGCTAGCTTTGGAGTTGACCGCCCTTTCTTAATGATGTCCATTTTTTTGGAAAAGTCCGTCTGGAAAATGACTTTGTGAGCAAATCTGCAACCAAATCGATTTGTGTTCCTCCGTCGGCCATTGTGGGTGGAGTTTGCTAGCTCTGGCTGGCTCACTCTGGCATTGGCCCAACTACTCTATAGCTAGCCAATCATAGTTGATGAAAGCGATGACGTATCCCTACGCCAGCGAGAAGGCAATGACGTATCCCTATGCCTGCGAAAAAGCATTGTGGTGTTGCCAACTCGAAATCTGATTGGTTAAAGCAACAGTTTTGTTTAATGCAGCAGAGCCCGCAGAACTGATTGTGAAGGCCTTGAGGCAGATTTCTGATCCTAGCAACAAATAATGGCTGAAATGTGATTGGTTAAATGCTTCAATATGAAAACATCTGGAAGCAGGGCAACCAGGGGGAAAAGCAATGAGAGGAAGCTAACAGACCATTTGGAATATTAAGTATTGATGGACAAAATATAATATACGATTCAGATATTTCTTAGGCCAGCAGAGAAGGCCTTGAAGGCCCTGACGGCCCGGCACTGCTCTACGCACAGCTTGGGTTCTGGTCCCACACCTCTTGAAGGGGATTGGACACTCTTCCACTCTGGAGTTGCCCACGGTGAGAGGTGCCAAGCGGGTGTGGGGATACTTGTTACCCCCCGGCACGGTGCCTGTATGTTGGGGTTTACCCCGGTGGACGAGAGGGTGGCATCCCTCCGTCTTCGGGTGCGGGGACGGGACCTAACTGTTGTTTGTGCGTATGTGTGGAGTATGGAATGTATACTTTATACTTTTTATTTAGCGTAGTCACTAGAATAGAATTTTGCATAGACGTGGTCTTGTGGAAATTTCCACAAGAGCGCATTTGGGTTAGGGGAGCGTCATCTACTATGACACCGCCCATTCCTTCGTCCATGTTTTCCCGCCTAAAGTTTGTACCAACACCTGTTTCTACGTCACGTGATCTTTGTCAATAAAGTAAGCTGAGCTGTGGGGGGTTGGCAGGGATTCAAGATGGTCAGGCGGGAAGATGGACAAATTTCCTCGCCCTGGCCTCTTTGTGCCTCCTTCAGCTGAAGCCAGAAAATCTCATC
>NC_135387.1:2126629-2171629 GCF_051989625.1 Stigmatopora argus | reverse complement strand
AGAGAGACAGAGAGATGGAGACAGAGAGACACAGAGAGATGGAGACAGAGAGAGACAGAGAGATGGAGACAGAGAGACACAGAGAGAGACAGAGAGAGAGAGAGAGAGAGAGAGATTATCAGGTAAATTGTACCTGGCAAGTTTAGATAAAACAATTAATTTAGGATAGGAAGGATTTCCCTAGGATGGAATAAGCATAATGTGTTCTGTGCATGGAAGATATATCATTGTTTTGCCCTGAACAGGTGAAATATGCTTTAGCGTGGGTCATGTTAATGACTATTAGAAAATCACGGATTACATTAGCATCAAACTACTGATGTCAACCAAATGACGTTAACCTATTTCTTTTGAGAATGATTAGTGCTTATAGTACAGCAAAAGGGGTGAGCTGCCAAGAAGCCCATGGAGAACGACTTCCGGGTGGCTTGAAGGAAATTTTGGTCCACCATCCGACATCTCAGAAGGAGGAAGCAGTGCACCATCAACACAGTGTATAGTGGGGATGGGGCGCTGCTGAACTCAACTCGGGATGTTGTGAATCGGTGGCACACCGACCCATGAGAAAGCAGAGCCGGGGACTTTGGGGCGGACTCCGGGGGTGGATGAGATCCACCTGGAATTTTTAAAGGATCTGGATGTCATGGGGCTGTCTTGGTTGACACGCCTCTGCAACATCACGTGGACATCGGGGGCAGTGCCTCTGGATTGGCAGACTGGGGTGGTGGTTCCCCTTTTTAAGAAGGGTGTGTTCCAATTATCGGGGAATCACACTCCTCAGCCTCCCCGGGAAGGTCTATTCTGGGATCAAATCTCAGATTTAGGAGGACCAGTGTGGTTTTCGTCCTGGCCGTGGAACAGTGGATCAGCTCTCCTCAGGAGGGCATGGGAGTTCGCCCAACCAGTCCACATGTTCTTTGTGGACTTGGAAAAGGCGTTTGGGCATCTGATCAGGATGCCCCCTGGACGCCTCTCTCGGGAGTTGTTCTGGGCACATCTCACCGGGAGGAGGCCACAGGGCTGTCCTCGGACACGCTGGGGAGACTATGTCTCCTGACTGGCCCGGGAACGCCTTGGGATACTCCCGGAAGAGCTGGATGAAGTAGATGGAGAGAGGGAAGTCTGGGTCTCCCTGCTGAAGCTGCTGCCAAAGCGACCCGAATTCGGATAAAGCGGGAGAAGATGAGATGAGATGAGAGAATATTTAAAAAAAATTAAAATCTGATTCATCATCATCAGATTCACCAAACAATTAAGTGTGAGAACCGGCCAATTCTCCGAGGGCTTTGTTCCCCAGGAGAGGAGCACCCTGGGTGGCATTTGGAAGCACCCAGTGGCTTTAAAATAAAATCTGAAAAGCGTCAGCATTTTTTCTAAGTGTGTACTCGCCTCTGCTAGAAGGGCATTTTTAAGCGTTTATTTGCCATGCCCGGCCAGTTTTCTTCCGTGCCGGGGGACACTTATCCTCCGTGCCGGGGCAGTTTATCCTCCGCACCCTGCCCGGTCATCGGAGCCTTTTCCTGGGGTGCAGTTTTAATAAATGTTTGGAACACTGACAGAACGCTGCTGGTGTTTGTGTGTAGGGCACCATCTTGCCTTCTCTTCGCGCCTGAAATCTCGGGCGTGACGAGAGTTGGGTTGAGAAAGGAAAATTCTTCAAAATGGCCAAAGTCCAAACCTCTGAAAATCTTGGGATTTGGTCATAAAACCGAAGACCTCATGTATAACATGCATCTGAACTTTGCTTCAGTTTTTGGGTACTAATTTTGCACGATATACTTGAATAAAATACGGTACTTAAGATTTAAAAAAAACACGATGTAGTGAAGCCGCGAAGTGGTGAAGGATCACAGTATGCATTGATAAATTGTCTGCCTCTTTTAGGGGGGAGCCACCTCCGAGATCTACTTTTTCTGCAATTACAATAAAAATAAAAATTATTTGTTTTTTTTCCAATTTATCACAAGGTTCTTACCACTGGGATGCTCATGATACAGATGTTGTCTCTGTGGAATATGGAATGTATTTCTCTTGTATTCTTATTTTGTATTCTTAGCGTTAGCATCTAGAATAGAATTTTAGTGACACTTACTGGTCAAGGTCTGTCATCACTTTGTATATAGCGCCTCCCCTTGTTGTTCCCGCCTAAAGTTTGAATAAAAGTGCTCGCGGTCCCCTTTTCAGATGTGTATTTGGCAAAGCAGAGCGACCAGATCGACGTGGGCTCCGTCCGTCCGCTCCCTTCCTTTTTGGAAGGGTGGGGGCGAACAAGAGACAAAGAAGCTAGCGAGCCGCGACGGTCATGGAAAGCAGCCTGCCACGCACCACTCCGAGAAGGTCGACGGAGTCTGAAACTATTAAATGCTTGGTGCCTCCTCTGCTTGAAGATTATTTTGATGTTGGGGATTTAGCCCTCACAGTCTCTCCCTTTATCAAACTTAAAAACTGACCTCAATAAGGGTAAACACTCCCAGTACTGAATAGGATTTCCAATAACATCGAATGATGACTGATGTGAGTTTTGGCTTCCGGAGTTCTTTGGTAGCCTCTTGCACCTCATGATCCCAATATCTGTGAAGCAAACGGGAAGGTGTTTTAAGTTGTACAGTAATTCCTGAAATATCGTGGATAAAATAAACCAGACATGGCTGCGATAATTGAAAAGCTGAACTAGAATCACCCCTTTTATTAATACAGACCATACTACATGTTTTTGCACCTATACAAAAAAAGTATACAAGTACAATTAGCAAATATATTTATTAAATATTACAGTTATAGGCATATGAAAAGCCTAATGTGTTCATATCTAAATATAATCTATAAATAAAAACAATTGTAAATACTTTAAGTACTGTAAACAGTGAAAATAGTTCATCTCCACTTGATTTAAAAAAAAAAGGTTATTGTAAACTTTAGTCCAAGTCCTCTGTCAGATTCGAGGGGGAAGGGGGACAGGGGGTGACGATGACCGCTTCATACTTGCATCAAAATAACACGCACGTGATCAAATAATGCACGTGTTCGTTATCTTGCCGTGGATGGGGGGAGGCTGGCAGCATCGCCTCCTGTGTAAGATCCCGCCTGAGTTATTAAAGTTTTGGTTATGAGCACTATTTCCCTCGTCCTCGCCTGCTTCCCCGTGATTGGGTCCTAATTCCTCGTACCTTGCCTCGACGTCTCCCCATGGACGTAACAGCCTTGGCTCTTTTTGCCTCGCTTCCACCTTCACTTTTAGCCGGAGTTTTTAAAAGGAACCTATCTAGGGTTGTTTTCTTTTGTCTCCCCTTCAAAATATTACAAAAATTAGGCACAATAATGTCCTCACCATAGAATAACGCACACAAATGTCCTCACGATAGAATAAAGCAACACCACTTGCCAACATGTTCTGGTCCTGCTCTCGTATTGGCGAGCTTTCTCCGTCACGCGTTCAACACCCTCATGTTTTTCGATTATTTCATGCTTAATTTCGATTGCCATCATACACCTGTTCCTCGCACTACCCTTCACAGCACCCATTTGCTTTGGGCCCATTGTTTTCCCCTTAATTCTGCACTAACGCAAAAAAACACGGAAAAAATGCAACGCTCCACCCAGTCCTCGTAGATATCTTTACACGAGAGAGATGCGGCTAGGAAGACAGCGCACTTTTATCATAAGCAGCCTCTCGTGTCTCGGCCACCTGGCTGTCTCGAATGCTCATATCTCAAAATGTGTCTCATATCTCAAGGCAAATATTTGCTTGGAATTTTAGGCGTATCTCAAATGTCTCGTATGTTGGGGCACATGTCAAGGTATTACTGTAAAATGTAAAAAAAAATAACGTGGGATAATTTAAATGAAACTGTTATCATGTTTTTACATTAATTGAAAGTGTTTTTGCAAACTATTTGAAAAGTACAGCTTAATGAAAGTAAATGTATCCTTGTGTTTGGGTCCTTGTACGTGTATTTTACAGTCAGTAATTCCACCATGTATCACGCTGAAGTCGCACTTGTGCAATGTGCAAATGTCGGTCCTTTTGGAGACGGCTTCAACATGGGACATTTCATCGAATACGAACCAATAAACTTGTGTCTGGGTTTCTTATTAGAAGTTTCATCCAAATTACCATCCATTTTGCGTTTACCCCGAGCAGGCATATTGACTTATTATTGCTGTGTATGCCTACTTCCTTTACAACAACCCCCAAAATGATAGGATTTGTTTCAAAACAAAAGACTAGTGGTTTAGTCAGATATAATAATACTTACTTGCCTTGTGAAAAAAACAAAAACTAAAATGTTAAAGCGATATTGGCTACCTATGCAATCGATTCGGAATCGATTGCTACAATGAAGTCGCACAAGACGAATCATTTGTCAGAACTTGTAACTTGGATGATTCACATTGCATATTGTTACCGAATTCATCCGATTTACAGTGCAGTTGAATCAAATGCGGAAGCAAGATGCGGAAGCTGTAGCAATGGTGTGAATTTCGAGGCATTTAAATTGGAAATTTGGTACTTTTCCGAAATGGTTGCTTCAACAAAAGATTTAAGTGACAATTTTTTGGGATTTCCGGAGTTTAGGGAGGTTATCCGGAGTACCGGAGTTTGCGTTGCTTGTCCAGGTAAACTCCGGAAATTCCGGAGAAGTTGGCAGCTCTGATTTTATATCCTTAAGGCTTCCTTTATTTATGAAAAAGACCCCACCCCCAAGGGTTTAAGGCTCAGGCTTTGACACCTTATACATCTTAGCAGGGGTGAACTGTGAGTTTGGAACCAGGTCAATGGCGCAATCGTTGGGCTGATGGAGTGGCAATGATTTGGCCAGATCCTTGCCAAAGACTTCTTTGATGTTATGGTATTAAAAGGGTACCAAAGACAAGTTGGTCTGTCCCAATCTGTCCAGATGATGATGAGGAAGCGTGAAAACAAGGACAATGGAACACTCAAATTGATTATCCTGCGAATTTCCCAGTCTATGTCGGAGTTATGATGCTTTAGCCATGTCAACCGAGAACAACTGGGCCCAACTTAGTTGGCATGACCAAAACAGTCGACATTTCCCAGGCACTGGTTTTCCAACACTAACATTTGGAGAATTTTGCTAAAATGTGTAATGGTTGTAGGAAGTCATCATTGAGTTCCCATACTTCCCGGGGCTGCTTAATTTGATTAAGGAGCCCCCAAGTGTCTGGATCACTGAATAATTCACAAAGCAGTCATCTGCTCCTGAATCAACTATAGCCATTACGTTACATGTACATCTGCTACTGTTCCCAGTAATGACCTCGGATATTTGGAATTTGTTGCCTTTGATCTACATGGCCAGTCTTGACAGCTATAGGTGGGTAATTACAATGTTATGGTGGGGTACCTCTAGGACCTAGATAGTAACCTTTGTTACTGTGGTCCCTAGAGTCTAGGTGGAGACTGCCTCGCCACCGTTGTAGTGCCCGACATCTTTTCCTCTTCAGCATAGCGTCCACAGGCTGCCCGGGGATTCACTGGAGAGAAGCTGGCCTGATGGCAGTTTAGGCAAAGCCTAGTTAACATGTGCCGATGTCCCTTGAGAAAAGTCTCTTTAAACCGAGCTGCATTGCCTCCTCCTCTGTCGTCGACTGCCAGCCAGGACAGCCAAGAGAATAGAAGCCAGATGAAAAAAACCCGTAAGAGCCGCTGAAGGGGCATTCCCGAGGACCTTACTTGGCAGACAGCTGCGCCCCACAAACCATCTTTCACGCTGCCGTTCACGCAGCCGGATATCTAGCCATATGGCCAAAGATCTTCAAAGATTGCCGCCTCATCACAGGCACCCAGTTTGTTCTTCACTCATGGGTCTAGCCCCTTTCAAATACTGCCCAAGAGAACGTCGTCAAAGCCATTCTCCTGTCAAAATGTGGGACGAATCAAAGTTGTACGCGACTGGTAGCTTGTCTGCAGGGTCCATGCTGGTCGAGATAGTCTTTTACGCAGAAGTATGTTTGGACCCCAAAACAGACATCTCGGACCAAGAAGGCGTTACCAGATATAATCAAATCAAAACACTTCCGAAAATGTGAACACGGAATTAAAAGTAACAAAAAGGGTTTGTGACAAAAATGCCAATGGCTTAATTAGGCAGAGGATACAAAAACCCATATAGTAAAAGCCCAGGCTGACCCCACGGGCCGTCAAAGCCCAGGCCGACGCCACGGGCCGTCAAAGCCCAGGCCGACGCCACGGGCATGGGCCGCCAAAGCCCAGGCCGACGCCACGGGCACGGGCCGTCAAATCTCCATCGATTTGAAAACAGGAAAGTTGCTTCCGCTTTCGAGTTTCAGTGTGGATTTTCACATTTTTACGAACTTAAAAATAAAAGATAAAAAAATTAACAAATGTAAAATATAAAACAATAAAAAATAAAACAATAAAAAAAAAAAATTAAAAACATTAAAAACATTAAAAATAATTTTAAAAAATCTGTGCTGTAGTGAATTAGCGAAAGTTGCACCGCGAAATGGCGAGGGATTAATGTATATGTATAGATGCAGTGGGGCAAATAAGCATTAGTCAAGTTATCCTACATGAAAAGATTAGAGAGGCCTGTAATTGTCAACATGGGTAAACCTCAACCATGAGACAGAATGTGAAAAAAAACAGAAAATCACAGTTTGATTTGTAAAGAATTTATTTGCAGATCAAATCAAATGCCTTTATTATCATTATACACAGCTCTGCATAATGAAATTGGTGGTACTACTCAACAAAGTGTGTTTTCCCATTAAAAACATAAGTAATATAAAAATATAAAACGTCACGTCCGGGCGAGGTAAATTCTGAAATATTGCACAATCTAAGATATTGCACATTGTTATTGCACACCCCCAAGTTATTGCACGGAAGGGATTGTGTGTCGTGCTAATGCAAGTTCAGAGTCCTGATGGCTGTGGGGAAAAAAACTGTCCCTAAGTCCATTTGTCCATACTTTGTGAGACCTGTAGCGTCTGCCAGAGGGCAGCAGCTGGAACAGGTTGTGACCAGGGTGGTATTGGTCCCCAACAATGTTCCCGGCTCTGCTGAGGTAGCGAGTGCTGGCAATGTCATCCAGTGAGGGCAGGGAGCAGCCGATGATCTTCTGGGCGGTGTTGATCACTCTCTGCATGGCTTTTCTGCCTGCTGCCGTGCTTCCAGCGTACCACACTGTAATGCAGTATGCCAGGATGCTCTCCACAGTGGCTCTATAGAAGGTTACCAGAAGCTTAGTGTTCAAGTTGTTCCTCCTGAGTACCCTCAGGAAATGGAGTCGTTTCTGGGCCTTCTTACGCACTGGCGTGGTGTTGGTAGACCAGGAGAACGTGTCCGTGACGTGGACCCCCAGGAATTTGAAGGACTGGACCCTGTCTACGCATACTCCATTTATGAGGAGTGGTGCCAGATCTGTGTTGCGTTTGCGAAAGTCCAGGATTATTTCTTAATTTTTGTGGTGTTTAGTGTTTTACTGATGGTAACCTTTGTTACTGTGGTCCCAGCTCTCTGTAGGTCATTCACTAGGTCCCCCCGTGTGGTTCTGGGATTTTTGCTCACCGTTCTTGTTTTCATTTTGACACCATGGGGTGAGATCTTGCATGGAGCCCCAAATCGAGGGAGATTATCAGTGGTCTTGTATGTCTTCCATAATTCTAATAATTGCTCCCACAGTTGATTTCTTTACACCAAGCGTTTTACCTATTGCAGATTCAGTCTTCCCAGCCTGGTCCAGGTCTACAATTTTGTCTCTGGTGTCCTTCAACAGCTCTTTGGTCTTGGCCATAGTGGAATTTGGAGTGTGAGAGACTGAGGTTGTGGAGAGGTGTCTTTTATACCGATAGAGTTTAAACAGATGCTATTAATACAGGTAACGAGTGGAGACCTCTTTGACAGACAGAAATCTTGCTTGTTTGTAGGTGACCAAATACTTATTTTCCACTCTAATTTCAAAATAAATTCTTTAAAAATCAAACAATGTAATTTTCTGGGGGAAGGTGCTCTGGTCAGATGAAACCCAAATTGAGCTTTTTGGCCCTAATGCAAAACAATATATTTGGCATAAAAGCAACACAGCTCATCACCGTGAACACACAATCCCTACTGTCAAACATCGTGTGCGGTCGTTTGGTCGCCAGTCTTTTGGTCGCCGGTCTTTTGGTTGCCAGTGTTTTGGTCCCCCGGACCCAAACAACGGGCGACCAAAAGACCGGCGACCAAAAGACCGGCGACCAAAAGACCGGCGACCAAAAGACCGGCGACCAAAAGACCGGCGACCAAAAGACCGGCGACAAAACAAGGTAAAACAACACAGTCTACGCATCAATCAAAGCCAACAATGGCCCTGAGCAGTTTCACTGAGCGGACGTGTGAGTGTATAAGAGTTTGTATGTATATGAGTTGTCCCCTTAGGAAGGGAGGTCAGTCAGGGTCTTAACAAGTTCTCCAACAAAACACAATAAAAGTATGGGAAATTTGGAGCTTTTCTTTAGCCTAATAATTAAAAGGGCATTAAGTATGACTAAATAATAATTCGCAGTTTGTATTTAGGGAATTTGAGCAACGATTTAAATGGTAATTATCATTAACCTTCTGGGCGACCAAAAGACCGGCGACCAAACGACCGAGTACCGTCAAACATGGTGGTGGCAGCCTCATGGTTTGGGCTGAAGACTGCTGTTCACAAACTCTGAGCTTGAGCTGTTTTGCAAGGAAGAATGGGCTAGAACTTCAGTCTCTTGATGTGCAAAACTGATAGAGACTTAGCCCAAATGTCTTGCAGCTGAAATTGCAGAAAAGGTGGCACTATAAAGTATTAATGCAAGGGGGCCGAATAATATTGCACGCCCCACTTTTCATGTTTTTATTATTTAAAGTTTAAAATATCCAATAAATTTCATTCCACTGTGTCCCACTTGTTGATTCTTGACAAAAAAATCTTTGTTTGAAGCTTGAAATTTGGCAAAAGGTTGAAAAGGGGGCCGCATGGTGGCCCAGTGGATGAGTGGCTAGCGCGTAAGCCTCACAGTTCTGGTGTCAAGGGCTTGATGCATGGGTCCTCGCTGTCGAGAGTTTGCATGTTCTCCAAGGCTTGCGTGGATTTTCTCCAGGTACTCTGGTTTCCTCCCACATCCGAAAAACATACAGGGTAGGCTAGTTGAACACTCTAAATTGCCCCTAGGTATGAGTGTGAGCGTGAGTTGTCTGGCTGGCCATCTCTTCAGGTTTCGGGTTGTACCCAACCTCGTATCTTCCGTCAGCTGGGATAGGCTCCCCCACACACACAAACACACACACTCAAACGCACACGCACACTCAAACACGCGCACACGCACGCACGCACGCACGCAGACCCCCCCCCCCCCCCCGTCCCTTGTAAGGATAAGTGGAACAGAAGTTGAATATATATTTTTTTGATGAAAATTTATGCCGCCTAGACTTATACTAAGTATTGTCCCTATACACTTAATTAAGATCATAAGATCTAAATATATATCGTAATCGTACTCACTGGAGTACTATCATTGAAACTAAACAATGGAATGTTAGAACTTGGAATTAGGCAAATGCGATGTGAAAATTAAATCAATGCTTTGAACAAATTGTTTTACTGAGTCAGAGGCTATTTCTATGAAATAAAGCCCCATCGTTTTCCCAGAACACAAAGCAGTTGTGATTGTACCTCTGCAGCTCCGAACCCAATATTTCTGAGCTGTCCTCCGCCAGAACCGGGTATAAATCCTCCTCTTCCAGCGTACGCTTGTATCCAACACGAAATAGAGGATTGAGCCACCTCAAGACATGAAAAACACAATCATAACACTATCAGTGATACCAGCAAGCCCGATTTGTAGCAGCCCACGGCAATTAATGACATTAACGAAGCTACAAATGAGTGTATTTTAAGGCTTTGGCATTTTGTAAGACAAATCAATTCACCGACCGGAACTTATTTCATTAGGCACCACCAAGTCGACAAAAACGTAAGTGACGTCACGCTTGGGTGCCAACCTGTGCGAGTATCGATTACATGAAAGGCTTTTAAAGTAGACACTCAAGTTAAAACGAAAAAAAGTAAACATTGAATAGCGTCTCTTGCTTTTTATCTTCTGCTGTCTCACCAGAAAAGGACCTTCGACAGGACATTCGCCGACGCTGCCGGGTTTGTCTTGGCACCCTCAGTTACTTTTTCCATTGTATACGACCCCAAACAGTAGTTTCGACGACTCCCTCCCCCTAAGAGAAATATACACCTCAAGGCGACGTTGAAGCATGTTACGACATGGCCGCTAGTCGCAACGTGTGTTACGTATGGCACAACTGGAGGGCGGATTTTTTTCACATCATTATGGTTAAAAAAAGAAGCAAGCAAGAAAAAAAAGATTCCCTATGGCTCCTCCCACAAGTCATCCGATTGGTGAAACCGGACGGCCATCTATTGGCCAAATCTTTCACACTTCTTGCACACGATTTGCAGAAAGGTGCCACTCTCGACAAGATTCCAAAATAAAACCGTAGATGTCAGAACGCATTTTCAAGAATTTCAAGTTAACAACTGATAAAATATTCATTCATTTTTTCTGTCTTAATGATTTGATTTGGTAATTCTTAATGATCCAATTTACTTTGATTTGCTTTGTACTTTGTGCTTTTGCTTTGTTGTTCTGTCTAATCACCCTCTTGCTACTGCCACAATGAAATTTCCCGAATACGGGATGAATGAAGTTATCCAATTTTCTACACCACTTACCTTGTCAGGGTCGTGGGTTGCTGGATCCTAACACAGCTGACCTCTGGCGAATGGCGGACTAGTACACCCTAAACTGGTCGCCATTCACACGTAGGGTACACACAGAGACAGACAACCAGTCACACTCACACTCACAGCACCACTGAATGGCCCAGAATGAAGTCAGGGGAATGAACCACTACACCATCAGTGACTTTCATTCAGTCATTAATTCATTTTCTGAGCCGCCTTGCTGGAGCCTATCCCAGCCGACTTTCGGGCAAGAGGTGGGGGACAACCAAAAATAGGTGGCCAGCCAATCGCAGGGCACGTGGGGACAGACAACCATTCACCCTCACACTCACCTATGGGAAATTTAGAGTGTCCAGCCAGCCTACCATGCATGTCTTTGGAATGTGAGAGGAAACTGGAGTACCTGGAAGAAACCCATACATGCAAACTCCACACAAGGTGGACCAACCTGGATTTGAACCCAGGACCCCAGAACTGTGAAGCTGACGCGCTAACCACTCACCCGCCGGCCCGCCAGCCATCAGTGACATCATTTTTTAAAACTGTTTCTTTGCCACTGACCGCGGTTGGTTCTTATAATCCTTCTGTTGTGGCTTTAAATGAGTTTATCACTAGTAGACATCTAGCAGGCATCCCAGTTCAAATGGTTTGGCTATTGCTGTCAATAGCAGACAATGAGTTCATGAGATTCTAATTGTTTTCATATATATTTTTTATGGCCTCTTTCATTTGTATCCAGGACAAAAGATAAATAATAATTTTACTTGTGAATTTGTTTTTGGTTGTTGTTTACTTTTTCTGAGGATAGATATTTGGATTTTTTTCTGGTCTATGTGAGTAATAGGAACAACAAATGCTCTGGTAGATTTAGTAATTGCACGTCAAAAAATGTAAAAACAATGTTGTTCATGATGTTCAATTACTGCTAACTAAAGAATAAAAAAGAGTTAAAACAATATTTTTCATTATGAAAAATAGGACGCCAATCTGGATTAATGTAGCCATAGAACACACTATTCCGTAGTGCTTAAAAGAAGGTGTGTTATGAAATAACAAGCCATTGAAAGTGGAATTCAGCAAGGACTAAAACGCAGGAAATCTTCATATTGTAAAATTTATTGAACGAAGTATCGTAAAATGTATTAAACGAAGGGAGCACGCCAGAAAATGCAAGGGTAACAAAGTTAAAAAAATAAATTAAAAAAACTGCACGGACTGAGTCAGCGAGAAAACCAAGTAGAAGACAAAAATAATGAATCGAAAAATCTATTAGAAATTCGGATGCAAAAATTTGTGATGTGTGGTAGGTAGTGCATAGGTTCATATTATTATTATATGCCCATTTGTGTTTGAAGACTTTGCTGTCACTCTACTCAGTAGTATTAGCAGGAAGTGAGATAACAGTCTGTTCTTCAGATTCAGCCGTGACAAGAATAAGTATGACAAAGACAACCTATTTAACTCCTACAATAAAAATAACTTCCTCCCATCAATGCAAAACGTTTTTTCAAAAAATCCTCTTTTCTATGATCCTTGCTGGACCTTGCTTACGCTGTGACTTTGAGTCCCATGTTCGTGCTGGCACGAAGCAAAGATCTAGCTGGTGCCAAATAAAGCCGACCAAGCTGTTTGTGAGCACTACTTGTTTGAAATAAATTTTGAAAGCTAGAAATCATCTCAAGACATTGCAAATTAATGATGAGGTGCAAGACACACTGAAGCCTGTGACTGTAAGAATTCCTTCCTTCATTCATTTTATCCTCTCAAGGGTCTCGGGGGTGCTGGAGCCTTTCCCAGCCAACTATGGACACCAGGCAGGGACACCCTCAATTGAGGGCTAGCCAATAACAAAGCAGGAGACGGATCACCATTCACACTCCCACTGATAGTTAGGGGCAAATTAGATTGTTTAACCAGCCTATCACGCATGTCTTCGGGATGTGGGAGGAAACCGGAGTACCTGGAGATAACCCACGCAAGCCCGGGGAAAACATGCAAACTCCGCACAGTGAGGACCCCACCTTGGATCGAACCCTGGACCCCATAATTATGAGGCCGACGCGCTACCCACTCGTCCACTGGGCCTCCGGCACTATCCTTCTCCCTGGAGGAAACCCAGGCAAGCCCAGGGAGAACATGCAAACTCCACACAGGAAGGTCCGAACCTGGGATTGAACCCTCGATCACATAGTAACTGTGAGGCCGACACGCGAACCACTAGGCAACTGGGCCGCCTGTAAGAATTCAATTAATCTAAAATAAATTTTAAAAAACCGTGACCGGACGTTTCGTCGATGGACACTTCGTCGCCGGACACTTTGTCGCCGGACAGTTCGTCGACCGGACATTTCGTTGCCGGCATTTTGTCGCCGGACATTTCGTCGACAGACAAGTCGTAAGGTTAGTGGTTAGAATTACATACCTGTCAACCTGGGCCAATTCCTCCCCGTATTAATGATTGGAATTCCCCGTATTAAGCTATAGAAAACCGTACAAATGCAACGCGGCACATATTTACTCACATAGGGTGCACGTAAAAGTGTTATGGTCGCGCCGCGTTGTCGTGACGCGACCGTGAATGTATTCGGACCCAAGCGCTATGACTCATAGCTGCTTAAATAACAAAACAGGAAATGATTTAATCATTTCCTGTTTCGTGTGAAAGGGGAATGCGTGTGCGCATATCATGCTTAAAGCATGACAATATTAGCAGTTGACGATGACGTTTTCGTCTGCTACCAGTGACCGAGACGATCCGGATTAGAGCCGAAATGCGTAAAACGAGATCCGTTTTACAAAAAACGTACTTAAAAAAAATCCCGTACAAAAGTTGTTATACGGCGTACACAATTTGAAATGATCAAAAACGTATAAAATACGGGAAAAACGTATTAGTTGACAGGTATGGAATTAGGGTTAGGGGATAGTGGTTAAGGTTAGTGGTTAGGATTAGCGTTAGGGGATAGTGGTTAAGGTTAGTGGTTAAGGTTAGGGTTAGGGGTTAGGGTTAACCTAACCTCAACCTCGCGAACGATTGTTTTGTTGCATAAATAATTATTATCAACCAAGTAATCTCTCTCTCTCAAAATTATAATCATGAGAGAGAGGGTTTTTAATTCAGATTTTTCAAAGGAACTTTGACATTAAAATAAAAGGCAATAAATAAAAGGAAAATTTTCCGTCGACGAAATGTCCGTCGACGAAATGTCCGTCGACGAAATGTCCGTCGAGACAAAATGTCCGTCGACGAAATGTCCGTAGACGAAATGTCGGTCGACGAAATGTTCACGTCACAACAGGAATCTTATAGCGTATTGCATGGCTACGATCACTGTGGATAAGACCATCCAGGTGTACCCAAACCGGGAACCGTGGATGACCAGCCAGGTCCAATCACTCCTCTGGGCCCAAGATGCAGCCTTCAGATCTGGTGACAGGGCACTCTACAGCGCAGCTTTTCGTGACCGAAAGACGTTTCGCCGACGGACGTTTGACAGACGGACAGGTCGCTGAATGGACGTTTGGCCGAACGGAGGTTTCGCCGAAACGGGATTCGCACGCTCGCTGCGCCCCCGGAATGAATACATTTGTCCACCGGATGGAAGAGTTCTGCTGATTCAAAGCAGGGGTATTTTCGTTACATATTTATTAATTGTATTTGGGTCAGGTAACGCTGTAAAGTGTACTTTTATCGGGGAAATCAACCACCCTGGGCCCGGTTCTGATGTCTAAAAATCCCCAGTATTTGTATTTAATCATTAAACGCTGTTTTCGGCTGGATTTGACCAAATTTGAGAGCATTTTGAGCCGTTTGGCGAATGGACGTATATGGACGTTTTGTGCCTCCATCGCGACATCATCGCGACATTTTACCGAGGAATTCACTTCCCTGGGCTCGGTTCTAGTGTCCAAAGAGCTCCAGTATTTGTATTTACTCATTAAACGCTCTTTCCGGGTGGATTTGACCGAATTTGAGAGCATTTTGAGCCGTTTGGCAAATGGACGTATATGGACGTTTTTTGCGTTCATAGCAACATCATTGCGACATTTTACCGAGGAATTCACTTCCCTGGGCTAGGTTCTAGTGTCCAAAGAGCTCCAGTATTTGTATTTAATCATTAAATGCTGTTTTCGGCTGGATTTGACCCGATTGCTGTCATTTTACGGCTCAGTTCTGCTACATCTGCCCGCCCAAGAGTGCTTATTCCCGGGCTGCCATGCCCGCCCAAGAGTGCTTATTCCCGGGCTGCAATGCCCGCCCCAGAGTGCTTATTCCCGGGCTGCCATTGACGATAGACTAATAAATTGAGAGTGATGAGCGGCAAAGGGAAATGAATCATTGATTTTTACTATAATTTGGACTACGCCGGCGGCGGGCCGGATTAAAAATCCTAACGGGCCGTATATGGCCCGCCGGCCGAGGTTGAAAAACATGTACACACACGATCCGGGGGCGGGGCGAGTGCGCGGATCCCGTTTCGGCGAAACCTCCGTTCGGCCAAACGTTCATTCGGCGACCTGTCCGTCTGTCAAACGTCCGTCGGCGAAACATCTTTCGGCGAATCATCCGAGTACCTTACCCAATACAATTGAATTCTTTTATTGTCCTGATCCAAGTGTAATTAGATTTAAAGCTTCACCATGAAGTGCACAAATAAATAATCAATAAATAAGTAATAAATAAGTCGTCAACATAATAAGCAGTCGACAACATAAATAAGTAGTCAACATGAATAAGTGGTCACATAAATAAGTAGTCAGGTACAAAAAGTGACTAAAGTGGTGATCAGCCTATGGAGTTTTAGTACAAGTACAAGATAAGACATGAGTCTTAACTAAGTCCTCTTAGGTGCAGAACTCGAGTTGAGTATGGTGGAAAGAAACTATTCTTGAGTCTGTTTGTTTTGGCTATTATGGTTCTATGGCACCTGCCAGAGGGCAGCAGGTTCAAGAGGTGGAAGCCGGGATGTGTGTTGTCTTTTATGATGCTCTTTGTCCTTCCTAGGCATCAGGATTTGTAGATGGTGGACAGGGGACATAGGGGGCAGTTGATGACCTTTTGGGATGGTTTGATCACCCTCTGCAGTCTTTTCCGAATGTATTGGAGGTTTAGGTGGTGTGACTGAGTGCTGGGCTTGGGACTCAAAGCGGGCAAAAAAGTTGCTTAGCTCCTCTGCCAGTGCCGTACTTAGTAAGTCCGCAGGAGTCGCAGCACAGCCATTGTAGTTGGTGAGGGACCATATGCATTGCCACATCGTTCGGGGGTTGTCGAGTTGCCCTTGTATTCTTCCCCTTGTAGTCTGCTTTGGCATCCTTGATGCCTCTCCTCAGATTGGCGCGAGCTGCGCTGTAGAGTGCCCTATCGCTGTATCTGAAGGCTGCATTACGGGCTCAGAGGAGTGATCAGACGTGGCTGGTCATCCACAGTTTCTGGTTTGGGTACACCTGGATGGTCTTCTCCACAGTGACCGTAGTCATGCAGTACTTGATTTAAGACAGTACAGTGTCTGTGAATATGCCCATGTCCTCATGGTGGAAAATTTTCCACTGTGTCTTTTTAAAGCAGTGTTGGAGACGGCGGATGGTGTCGTCAGGCCAAGTAGTAATGGTTTGCCTTTGGGGCTTTGTCTGTCAGTTGAGGAGGGTGTATACCAGGGCCAAGAAAAAAGACACGTGTTCTGACTGTCCATAGTGGGAGAGTGGTGTGGCTCTGTATGCATATTTGACGTTAGAGTAAGCATAATTCAGAGTTTTATCCTCTCTTGTTGGACATTTTAAGTGCTTGTAAAATTTCAGCAAAACCATTTTGAGATTTTCCTGATTAAAATCTCCTGCAAGTATGTGGGTGGCACTTGGGTAGGCGTTCTGGTGATTGTTTATGGTGTACATTACTAGGGAGAGATGTTTATTAATTAATGTTGAGAGACTGGAATCTGAGAATTTTGGCAATTCTAAATTAAACAATCAGTTCGAAGAGATTAATACTTCAGCAAAAATAGTTTAAAGGTTAATTTCATTAATTTGCATATCCTAAAGGCTAAACCCTCCTTGTCCAACAAACCTGCCTAAAGTAGACTGGACAATATACTGTGTGTAAACCGGGTATAATGCAGGACAACATACCAAGACAGTTTAAAAAATTGCATGTTTGATTTGGAGTAATTTAAAGACCATCTAAAGTAGAAAAGCCCTTAGTCTGTGAATCTTAAAATCTTTCATACATTTACTACAAGAAAAATAAGTTGTTAATCATTTTAAGATTTCCAGTTAACTTTTTAACATGCCTGTCATCATTACTCAGCAAAATACACCAATTGGGGATGACAAAATGAATATGTATCAACATCAATGAAAGAAACACAGCCAAATTTTCCTACCAAAACTTTTAGTTAGGTTATTCAAACCAATTATGAAAATTTGTGTCAACAATTCCCTCTCTACTCTCATAGACTACTACTACATGTACTAACTAACAGTTTAGATATTAAGCTTTCCTCTGCAGTTAAGCTTCACTAAGCTTTCTTCTCTCTTTTATTAAGGAGAGACCGAAAGACAAAGCCCTTCACGTCGATCCAAGGTGATCTTTTACCTTAACAGCATCAAAATTAAAACAATCAGAACCTGAACTTCCCCATTTCCCAAAATTGATCTTGAGCCAATTTACCTTGTGAAAAGAACCGAAGAGCAAGATTTACTAAAGTACAAGCAATAATGTGATTTAATGTATTAATTATTTCTAAACAAAGTTAACACAGAAACCTGATAAATATGTGACATGCTGCAGTCCAGCCATCTTTTTGTGCTTTTCCCCCCAAAGATTAAGTAAAGTGAATAACTCGTGATTTGAGATTAACACGTGAGAGACTTCAATGGGAGGTCTATCTTTGATTGCAATGCCAACAATACTCACATGCTCTGTACAACGTGCTTCTTAGGGGGCCTCCGTTGTGCTTCCTGGATTCCATTTCTGTGCTCAGCATGAACAAGTGCTGAGTAGAACCACAACTCACATCAGCTAAAGAAAGGAAATTTACCACAAGTTTTTGATGTGACAACATAGTCTTTTTTTACCTTTATATATACATCTGACCTGGATTAACAGGTAAACCTGTCAATCTTCTGTGTATATAGCCAATGTGGGTCAAGCTTTTGGCAAAACAAAAACCTGACTTTCATAATGGATGACATTGAAATACAAGTAGAAGGCTAGAATATTTATCAAAAACCAGACAAAGTTGTGTTCAGTACATTTGTAATTTCAAATAAACAAAGTGGTTCAAATCCAGGTCGGTCCACCTTGTGTGGAGTTTGCATGTGTGGGTTTCCTCCAGGTACTCCAGTTTCCTCCCACATTCCAAAGACATGCATGGTAGGCTGGTTGGACACTCTAAAATTGCCCCTAGGTATGATTGTGAGCATGAATGGTTGTTCGTTTCCTTGTGCCCTGCGATTGGCTGGTCATCAATTCAAGGTGTCCCCTGCCTCTAGCTCGAAGTCAGCTGGGATAGGCTCTATCACCCCCCGTGACCCTGATGAGGATAAAGCGGTTCAGAATAATGAGAGAGAAACTAGAAACACTTAATATTCCAAGAATAAAATCCGATTTTTACATGAAATAAAGTCCTTGTATTTTAAGTCATAATTGTAAATTATGAGGAACTATAACACCACATGGTCTGAAAAATGAAAAGCATCCATCTTCAATACATATCCTTGTCATGGTCACTGAGTGCTGGACACTATACCAAATGACTTTTGGCATAAAACAGAATACACCCTACACTGATCGCAAGTCAGCCATAAAGCATACAACCATCCCTACTCACGATCCCACTGATCCACTGATTGGAACTTGATCCCACACTGCCTGAGCCAATGTCAGGCAAACATATCGCTTCACCATCAGCAACATAAACTGAAATCTGACTAATCTAATATGTTTGAACATTTGTAACTGAATTAACGTTTTACAGACTGAATAAAAATTTACAGAATTTACTGAAAGTAAAATACACCTGAACAGTACTCAGGAATGTGCTTCATTAAAAAAAACTCGAGAGTGCTCACATACAACTGTAAGAAGCACTGCACAGTTTTTTACAAGCTTCCCGACTAAAACTGTTCTATTATAAATTTTAAGCATTCATTCATTCATCTTCCATACCACCCATCCTCAAAAGGGTTGCGGGGGTTGCTGGAGCTTAACCCAGCTGTCTTCAGGCGAAAGGCAGACTACACCCTAGACTGGTCGCCAGTCAGCCGTAGGGCACACAGAGAAACAAATGATCATCCGCGCCCCAGATCATACCGCCTCAAGCGGGAATTGAGACCCCGTCTGCACCCACCGAAGTCAGGCAGGTGAACCTCGACACCATGAGGTTAGCTCCATTTCAAGCATATTTTTATTCTTTTTTTCATTCATTTTCTGAACCGCTTAATCCCCGCTGGTCGCAGGGGTGCTGGAGCCTATCCCAGCTGACTTCGGGCCAGAGGTGGGGGACAGCCTGAATCGGTGGTCAGCCGATCGCAGGGCACGAGGAGACGGACGACCATTCACACTCAAACTTAGGGGCAATTTAGAGTGTCCAATCAGCCTATCATGTATGTTTTTGGAATGAGGGAGGAAACCAGAGTACCCAGAGAAAACCCATGCAAACTCCACACAGGTGGACCAACCTGGATTTGAACCCAGGCCCCAGAGCTGTGAGCCCGATGCGCTAACCACTCGTCCGTCAGGCCACTCCCATATTTTTTAAAGATATATGTGTATATGCGGCCCGGTGGAATGAGTCGTTAGCGCGTCGGCCTCACAGTTCTGCTGTCCTGGGTTCAAATCCAGGTCATGTCCACTCGTGTGGAGTTTGCATGTTCTCCCCGGGCCTGCATGGTTGTCCATCTCCTTGTGCACTGCGATCAGCTGGCCATCGATTCAGGGTGGGTGTCCCCCGCCTCTGGCCCGGAGTCAGCTGGCATTGGCTCCAGCACCCCCCGCGACCCTAATGAGGTTTAAGCGGTTCAGAAAATGAGATGAGATTAGATATGTGTATATATGTTCGATATATATGTATACAACAGAACTTGATCTTAGTACCCACCAGTGGCGGGCCATCAGGGCCTTCAAAGCCTTCTCTGCTGGCCTAAGAAATATCTGAATCATATTATATTTTGTAGCTCAATACTTATTATTCCAAATGGTCTGTTAGTTTCCTTTCATTGCTTTCCCCCCTGGTTGCACGGCTTTGAGATGTGTGTTTTCATATTGAAGCATTTAACCAATCACATTTCAGCCATTATTTGTTGCCAGGATCAGAAATCTGCCTCAAAGCCTTCACAATCAGTTCTGCGGGCTCTGCTGCATTAAACAAGACTGTTGCTTTTAACCAATCAGATTTCGAGTTGGCAACCCCACAATGCTTTTTCATAAGCATTGGCATTTTGCTGGCTGGGATACGTCATTGCTTTCACCAACTATTATTGGCTTGCTATAGAGAGTAGGCGGGCCAAAGCCATAGTGAGGCAGCCAGAGATCGCAAACTCCACCCACAATGGCCGACAGAGCAAAACAAATGGATTTTGTTGCAGATTTGCTCACAAAGCTATTTTCCAGAAGGACTTTTCCAGAAAAAATGGACATCATTAAAAAAGGGCGGTCAACTCCGAAGCTAGCAAGCCTGTTACAGCCGGGAAAAGGGTGTGTGCGCTACTTTCAGTGCGCTAACTTAGCTGCACAAGCAAATATACCCGAGTTTAATTTTTGCCGTTTCGCCATTGACGTCCATCGTTGACTTTTCCCGTGAAAAATCACCCCCCCTGGCCTGGTTGTAATGTCTCAAAAGCTCCAGTATTTGTATTCAATCAATAAATGCTGCTAGGAAGTGGATTTTACCTCATTTTAGTGCATTTTTTTGCCGTTTCACGTATGGACGTATATGGTCGTATCGACGTTCATCGCTGTCTTTTTACCGGGGAAATGATACTCCAGGCCCAGTTCTGATATCTAGAAAGCTCCAGTATTTGTATTTAATCAATAAATGCTGTTTTCAGCTGGATTTTACCCCACTTTCGGGCAATGTTTGCCTGTACGCCATTGACGTTCATCGCTGTCTTTTCCCGGGAAAATCACCCCCTGGCCTGGTTTTAATGTCTGAAAAGCTCCAGTATTTGTATTTAATCATGAAATGCTGCTAGGAAGTGGATTTTACCCCATTTTGTGCATTGATTTATTGATTGTTTTCTATGTGTCGCAGCTGTAGCTGCAGTAGAGGTTTTATAGCCATAAAATAGTTTTTGAGGGTTGGATTGATACGTTGAAGGCTCTACCAGAAAATGCACGGACCGCCACTGGTACCCACTCAGTTACAATGTGAATGTTAATTATTGTCTACCTATATATGTTTATCTAGTAAAGTTTGTACTCTGCCCTGCAAGTAACACATTAATGATGTAGCTCCCAGTTTTTAAATACATTATTATACGTGGTTTGAAAATTAACAATGTGCTTTAACCTCTTGACTACCGGGAAAAAAATGTTGTCCAATCACATTTTTTTGCAATTCCCAAATTTATGTGAAGTAATTGGATTACTGCAAAATAATTTGGTATCATTCGAAAGCTCTGAATGTCCTCTATAGAGCACAAAATCGATACAATGAATAAATGTTTGTCTGATTTCACTTTCATTAGGATGTTCATTTTGTTGTGGTATATTTGTTAAAGTCTTTTGGCAGATGATTCCTCCTCTAAGGCACTCAGAATGCTGAATAGAGAATTTTTATAGCCTTGTCAAATTAAGTCAGACAGGTTCAACACAGATTTAGAGTTTGAAACAAAATGCAGCTCTTAATATCATAAACTATTTTTAAGATCAACATTTAATTAAAAAAATCCCTACCATTGGAGATGACAAATGCATTGAAACTTGGACTTTGACAAATTTTCAGAAATTTAAGGCTCAGTAGTCAGATAAGAGAGTTTTAACCTTTTCCCTTTTTTCATTTCAAAAAACGTTTTACCTTTTTTCAATTCAAACAAACGTCACAAAAAATAAACACATCATTTTCAGTGACCTACAAAAATTCATTGTTAAAAAAAAATAAACAATAATGTATAAAAGACTATTGTTACTGTTTCGTTCTTTTTTCATTTTTTAAATCAGGGCAAAGTCAATTAAAATAAGAGACCATTAACAGTTCTTCCACATTTTGTATTTTGATTTTAAATTCATTTTAAAATTAATATTTCTAAAAAAAATCACAAAAAATCAAAAAAAGCTATTTATTAACTTCCAACTAGCTGACGTACCATAACAGGTGCTCTTCAACCTTTGCAGATTACCACACGATGGCGCTCCAGTGCTGAACATCATCCTTCACGTCGCATAGCTCGTGAGATATTATGTAGAGGAGAAGCAGCAATATTTAGTATGATATGAAAGCAAGCAGCTATTCAAAGCACTAAATATGTCTGTGCTATCTGTCTTCCTTTTATGTGTGTTTCTTGCTGGGGATCACTCACATTTTGTCTATTAAAGACTTTCTTTTACGGTGAATACCCCATTGGATGCAGTGTGGATTGATGTCCAAAAACAAAACTTCTTTTTGTATGTCTCCCGGCCTTTAGAGAGCCTCAAGTACCCAATTGTACGCCAAGTGTCTGCCAACCTTGACGCACCAGTTTTGGACCAACCCACCAAGAGCTGCTCAGTCTTTTCTTGGTGTCTCACCAGCTAGGGCGATAAAGTTCCTATCCTGATTTGTTTTTTGCATCCAAATTTAAGATACAATGAGCTCCATGACAACAGAGATTGTTGCTTTTCTCTTGAATATGTTAGGGTGGATCCTCATGACATCCACACTTCCCACCGACTATTGGAAGGTCTCTTCAGTTGACGGGACTGTTATCACTACGGCGACCTTCTGGTCAAACCTATGGAAGACATGCGTGACCGACTCCACTGGTATTTCCAACTGCAAGGACTTTCCCTCCATGCTAGCTTTGGATGGTGAGTGGAGTTCAAATTTGATCTTTAGCCTGAAGCTGTTTTTCCTCCCAACTTTTACGAGAACGTAATCATAAATCAAATGGTAATCATTACTCTTCCGACTCCTTTGTTCTGATATCAAGAATACATCCAAGTATGTCGGGGCCTGATGATTTCATCTGTGTGTCTGGGTTTCCTTGGTGCCATACTTGCACTGCTTGGGATGAAGTGCACAAAAGTAGGAGGCTCAGAGACCATGAAAACTAGCCTGGTAGTCTTCGCAGGATTTCATTACATCTTCAGTGGTAAAACTTACTCCCAAAACATGAGGGAAATTTACCTCTGCCTTTCTTGTTATCAAAATGTGAAATTAAAGGAGTTCTTTTCAAATTGCCTCCATAGGCTTCTGCTGCATGACTGCCTGCTCATTATATGCGCACAGGATAACTACAGACTTCTTCGACCCCCTCTTTGTCGCTCAAAAGTAGGTAATTACAACAATTGGATTTATATGATGTCTTAGTGATTAAAATTTCTCCACTCTTGAGGACATTTAGAGGTTTCTAATGATACCAAATACTGAGGTGTTTTTGTTTTTGCCTTTGATTGCATCGTCCCTAAAAAATGTTTGCCCACAGTATTTCCCCCACAGACAAAAGACAAAAAAACATTCTGCACAGAAACTTACAGAGGCAATGACAAGTGTGAATAACTGGCTTGAAAAATCCCAACTACACTTAAACACAATGGTGTGCCATCATGGCCTTCTCTGCAGGCCTAAGAAATATCTGAATCATAGACTGATGTTAAATATATTTTGTCCATGAATACTTATTAAATAATTCCAAATTGTCTGTCAGCTTCCTTTCATTGCTTTCCCCCTGGTTGCACTGCTTCCAGATGTGTTTTTATATTGAAGTATTTAACCAATCACATTTCAGCCATTATTTGTTGCCAGGGTCAGAAATCTGCCTTAAGGCCTTCACAATCAGTTCTGCAGGCTCTGCTGCATAAAACAAGCATCGATAAAACTGTTGCTTTAACCAATCAGATTTCGAGTTGGCGACACCAAGGCCTTCTCGCAGGTGTAGTGATACGCCATCGTTTACACAAACTATGATTGGCTAGTGATAGAGTAGGCGGGCCAAAGCCAGAGTAAGCGAGCCAGAGTTCGCAAACCCCACCTGCAATGCCGACAGAGGAAAACAAATGGATTTGGTTGCAGATTTGCTGACAAAGCCATTTACCAGACGGACTTTTCCAGAAAAAATGGACATCATTAAGAAAGGGCGGTCAACTCCGAAGCTAGCAAGCCTGTTACAACCGGGAAAAGGGTTTGTCCACCACTTTCAGTTCGCTAACTACGAGCGCTAGCCCTGGCTCACAGGCTCCGAGGAACACTGCAATTTGTATTGCTGGGAGTGCTTGTTATTTGCCACCGATCGACAGGGTGTTTGGAGCAACACTGGATTTGCAAATTTGACTTGTTTATCCAAAGCAGCAACGAGACACCAAAGCACTGCCGGACACTTACAAGCAACGGTGCGCTCCAAAACTTTTGGGGAAACCCAAGTGGAGTTACAGTTCAGAGAGCAAATGCGCAGGGAAACGGAGCACCACAACGAAAAGGTAAAGAAAAATAGGGAAATCTTTAAAAGTTTGATAGACTGTGTCATTTTTTGGGCCAGCAGGAACTTTCATTTTGGGGACACGATGAAAGCGTTGCATCCCCAAACAAAGGAAATTATGTGGAACTTCTTTTTCTCATTGCTGAGAGAAACACGGATTTACATTACCACCTGTCCACTGATAAAGTGTTTAGTGGCATGTCGGGCAAAATACAAAACGATCTGATCACTGCTATTGCTGAAGTGATGGAGGAAGAGATCAGAAGGGAAATAAAAAAAAGTACAGTTTGTCTTTGTAATGGTGGGTGAAACGACAGACGCGAGTAATGCAGGACAGCTCGCACTGGTTCTGCGTTATGTCACGGGCAAAGGTGTCAAGGAGCGGTTTGTCAGATTTGAAAATGTTACCAGTGAGAAGCGAGCCGATGACATTGCAGGTCTTATCATTCAATTTTTGGTGGAAAATGAATGTCTGGGTAAAGTTGTGGCACAGTGTTATGACGGTGCAGCGGTCATGTCTTCTGGATTAAATTGGCGCAGGCTAAAATTAAGGCGAGAGCACCGTAAGCTTTATTCATACACTGCTATGCACATCAGCTCAATTTAGTACTGACTCAGAGGGCCTCAAAGCTCAAAGAATGCAAGATATTTTTTGCTCACCTTAATGGCTTTGCTGCATTTTTTTCGAGATCACCTCGACGCACACACCTGCTGGATGAAATCTGCCAGCGGCGTCTGCCTCATGTGGCACCAAAACGGTGGCAGTACACATCCAGAGTGATCAATACAGTATTTGAGAAGAGAGCTGCTCTAAAGGAACTGTTTCATCACATCCTGGAGCATCATGACGAGTACAACGAGGAGTCTGTGCGGTGTGCTGATGGATTTAAAGCACGTCTGGATGATTTTGAATTTTGTTTTTTGCTTCACAAATTTGATGGCATTTTTGAGCATTCAGACGTGCTTTTTTTTCAATACTACAGAACAACAACCTGGATGTACAGTTTTGTCTTGCAAGAGTAAAGGAGTTTTGTGACACAATTGAACGCGAGAGAGCTAATATGAGGAAATCTACGAGGCCACTGAACGCAGTGCGGGTGCTCCCGCACGAAGAGGTGAAGCGCAAGATTCTTGCGTGCACTACCACCAACTCCATGACAGGATTCTGGACAATATTATTTGCCAGACGCGGACCAGATTTCAAGACCACGAAAGACTGATGTTTCTCTCCCTCCTCGAGTTTCGGGAATACAGTGGTACCTCGAGATACGAGGTTAATGCTTTCCGGGACTGAGCTCGTATGTCGATTTACTCGTAACTCAAATGAACGTTTCCTATAGAAATGAACTACAAACAAATTAATTCGTTTCAACCCTCTGAAAAAAACCCAAAACTGAATATTGAATTGGAAAAACCTTTTTATTTGTTCTAATTCGCCATCTATTAACAAAGTAACAAATAACTAGTGGTTTAATAGTACTAAAATGTCTTTAATATACTAAAATTAGACAGATTTTGCAGAGGGGAGAGAGAGGGACAGAGAGAGACTTTTTGAACGGTAACACGCTCGTAACAAAACATAAACAAATTTAAATGAACTTTTTTATTACGATGCAGACACTCCAAAATAAATGTAATCTAACCTTACACTAAACTTAATTATAATTTTATTTTAAATTTTTATACCGTTCATCTCCCGGCTCTATTTTCCCCGCCTCAACCCTGACTTTCAGATGCAACCTATCGAGGGTTGTTTGCTTTTGTCTTCCCTTCAAAATATTCCCCAAATGATGCACACAAAGGTCCTCACAATAGGCTAATGCACGACCACTTGCCAACTTTCCGGGAAGTAGTACTCCTATTGGATTAGCGAACAAGCTCCGCCATTTGCACTGACTAACGGGTAAAAAACACTGAAAAAATGCAACGCTCCGCCCAGTGCTCGTATAGACATTACACGAGGGAGTTGCGACCAGAAAGACAGTGCACATGATGTTCTTATGAGCAGCCTCTCGCGCCTGCTGTATGCTCGTATAATAAAATTTGTCTCGTATCTCAAGATAGATATTTGCTCTAAATTTTACTCTTATCTCAAATTGCTCGTACGTCGGGGCACTCGCATGTCGAGGTATCACTGTTCCAGAAAACTTTCCCACATGCAGCCTTTTCCAGAGCCACGGAACACTTTTCGATCTGAACAGAACAGAACAGAACTGGTTGTAATGTATGCCATGGATGATTTTGCAGGAAAATCTCCCACTGATCTCTTTGACTTCCTTCAGCAGAAAAATCTCAGTGAGAGCATGGGGCGGCTGTATACATCAGTGTGTTTGGCAGTGACCATCCCCGTGTCCACTGCTTCTGTCGAATGGACATTTTCAGCCCTAAATAGAATCAAAACATATGCCAGAAATACAACAGGACAGACTCGACTTTCAGCATTAGCTTTGATGGTGATAGAAAAGAACTTCTTGATGGACCTGAAACGCACGGGTAATCTGTACGACAGAGTAATTGAAATCTTCTTGAGGAAAGAAAGGAGGATGGATTTTGTGTATAAATAAAAAATAATTTTTGGTGAGTAAAATGTGTCTATTTTCCTAAATAATATTTAAATTTTTGAGGTAATTATTGATTCTTTTGTATATGTGTCGCAGCTCAATCAATCAAAATTAAAAGCCTTATTGTCATCATACACAGCTGTGTATAACAAAATTGATGGTGCTACTCCACAAAGTGCGTTTTCCCAGTAAAAAAAACCCATAAATAAGTAATATAAAAATATAAAAACTCACATCCTGGCAAGGTAAATTCTAAAATATTGCACAATCTAAGATATTGCACATTGTTATTGCACAGCCCGAAGTTATTGCACAGAAGGGATTGTGTGTTGTGCTCACGCAAGTTCAGAGTCCTGATGGCTGTGGGAAAAAACTGTCCTTAAGTCTATTTGTCCGTGCTTTGTGAGACCTGTAGCGTTTGCCAGATGCTGTAGCTTCAGTAAAGGTTTTATAGCCATAAAATACTTATTTAGGTTTGGATTGATTCACACGTAGCACTACTGAAGGCCTAGGTGTGAAATGCATGGCCCGCCACTGCTTAAACATATCTAAGACTGTCTGTATGTACTTCTCAAAAAGAGCGACAAATAACAGTGACCCCAATGTTTTAGTCCAAGGAAAAACAATCAATGTAGTCCAAGAATTTAAATACCTAGGAATCACTCTCAATTAGCCTTTAAACGACAGATAAAAAACATGTTAAATAAAATAAAATTAAATTAAATTTGTCCAATTTTTGTTTCATCAGAAACAATCTAACACCCAAGTCAGCAAAATTATATTTTATAATATATATGATCATATCACACATGACTTACTGCCTAACAAGTTGGTCATCGGCCTGCAAAACAACTCTAAAACCAATTGAAACCATTTACTTTGAAAGTATTGGACAGAAAGCCAAAAACGCATCACCACTGTCAGATATTTAAAAAATCACAAACGCCTGAACTGTAACAACACTGTTAAATATGCAGATGCCACCTTTGTCTATAAAATCTTCCAACACAAAGCCCCTCTTCTACTGCAAGATTTTGAACAAATTCCAACACATCAACAAGGGCTGGCTCTAGAGGTGACTGGCTATTAGACGAACAAAAATGCAATCACAACAGTGTCTAAAACTGTTCTATGTGTATGTATGTGTGTCTAATGTGTGTCATCGTCTATCTTCAACCTACACAAGGGACTAAAGATGGAAATTAGCCCTCGGCTACAATCTTACATATTCACATATATATGTTCATTAACATGAATATAAATATGTTCATTAATATGTGCTGTCCCTCATCAAATAAATCAAACTCAAAGTCAAACTCAGTGCTAGTTGGTAGTCGAAAGGCTATTAAAGTTTAAAGCTTTTAAAAAAAACCTTCTCTGGCAGGTTTGAACTGGGAGCAGCGCTTTTCATTGGCTGGGCTGGATCTGTGTTATGCATCTTGGGTGGTTTGATTTTCTGTCTCTCTCTATCAGCGGGCGAAAGCCTCAGGCAAGTTGAATCCTGAAAATGGGAAGTATTTACAGATTGTGTGGTGGGAGTTAGCAAAATTTATATTAAGTCCATGGCTTTGCCATTGTTGGAAATGCACTGTGTGTCAATGTAATATCATTCATTCATTTTCTGAACCGCTTATCCGCACATGGGTCATGGTGGGTGCTGGAGCCTATCCCAGCCGATCGCAGGGCACGAGGAAACAAACAACCATTCACGCTCATACTCATACCTGGGGGCAATTTAGAGCGCCCAAAGAGCCTACCATGCATGATTTTGGAATGTGGGAGGAAACCGGAGAATCCGGAGAAACCCCACGCAGGCCCAGCGAGAACATGCAAACTTCACACAGGAGGACTGACCTGGATTTGAACCTAGGACCCCAAAAACTGTGGCACACTAACCACCCAGCTGCCTCAATGTAAAATCAATTCAATTGTGTCCTATTCCTTATTTGCATGTAATATTTTGGCTTTGACAGATCTAACAACATTTACATTATGCAGACTCTATTTTAATTTATGCCCCACACATTTACAGTTGTAGCAAAAAGTGGAGTTTTTGACAGAAAAAAGTTTAATTCATTTACAAGGACAAAACATTGAAATTGTGAATTTACTGTATCATTTCCTAAATTTTATATTCAATTTATAAGTAATCCAGGCATATAAAGTTGTTTATGGTTTTGTGTTTTTAATAAAGTTTGATGAAAATATCCCCATTTATTTCCAATGGCCCTATTCACTTTGATCCAATCAAATTACATTCTCCTGATATTTGCAGAGTCAATCATTCCTCAGGGGGCACTGCTGTGTTTACACACACGCATGGTGAGCGCAGCAAGGCCACAAGCAGCCTCCAAAGAGAGCTTCTGGAGCCATCCAGGCAATTTGGAAGAAATGCCTATGTGTGAAATTGCTGGTCAACCCCACATCAGGCAAATGAGTGAACTTTGAAAGAGAAATATTGTAACACTTGATATTTATAGGTGATTTTTTTTAAAGTGATAGATTAATTTTTTTCCATGCACAAATAAACAACAATGGCCTTGTCAAGATGTTGAAAAGTGTGCTTATTTTAATATTATCAAAGTAGAAAGACAGGTTATATGAGTGTCTTTCATGCATGGGATCTCCATCCCGAATGGTCTGACCTCCACGAACCACTCGGTCACATGTAAGAGAATCAATACACTTTATGGCAGTTTCGCCCACAAAGAAGCCATCAATCTGCACCTGTGAATAATTATCAGGACAAACTTCAGCCAGCACCCCCACACGCAGTCCACTTCACTGCTTTCATAAACAAGTGTCAATGTATGGCATTGTAGTTTTTTTAACATAGTATCAGTACGTACCTGCGAACTAGTACGTTTCGCCTTATTTTACACGTTTCTGATCATTTCAACTTCTGTACGCCGTATAACAACTTTTGTACAGGATTTTTTTTTAAGTACGTTTTTTTGTAAAACTGATCTCGCTTTACTCATTTCGGCTGGTAGCAGACAAAAACGTCATCGTCGACTGCTAATATTGTCATGCTGTCAGCATAATATGCGCATGCGCTTTCTTTCACCGGACAGTCTTTTCACTACAGTGGAACCCAGTGGCGGGCCGTCAGGGCCTTCAAGGCCTTCTCTGCTGGCCTAAGAAATATCTTAATCATATTATATTTTGTCCATCAATACTTATTATTCCAAATGGTCTGTTAGCTTCCTTTCATTGCTTTTCCCCCTGGTTGCACTGCTTCCAGATGTGCGTTTTCATATTGAAGCATTTCACCAATCACATTTCAGCCATTATTTGTTGCCAGATCAGATCTGCCTCAAAGCCTTCACAATCAGTTCTGCGGGCTCTGCTGCATTAAACTAGACTGTTGCTTTTAACCAATCAGATTTCGAGTTGGCAACCCCACAATGCTTTTTCATTCGCATTGGCATTTTCATACCTGTCAACCTCTGCCGATAACTGCCCTTATAAATGATTATGATTCCCCTTACAAACCCCCAAAAAACCTTACAAACACCGTACGACTCGTACTCTGGTGCTTGTAGTTAGCTGGTTTAGGCTCCAGCACCCCGGCGAACCATTGTAAGGATGAGCAGTTCTGAAAATGAATGAATAAACGTAGGAAGTGCCGCCTCGTGGTGTACAGGTTAATAAAAAAAATAAGTAGGAAAAAAATATTCCGTTTTTTAGATTTGATTTTTTTTCTCTAAAATGTCAAATAGTTCCCTTTAATAATTCCCATAATTCGTTTTTCATTTCAAAAAGACAGTAAATATTTTTTTACATTCAAAATAAAAGTCTGGAAATATTCTTATTTATTCATTTTTATATTTAAAAAAAGATTTTTGGACACTCTACATTGCCCTTAGTTATGGGTGTGTGCATGGTTGTCTGCCTCCTTGTGCCCTGCAATAGGCTCCAGCACCCCCCGCGACCTTATGAGCATAAAGCGGTTCAGAAAATGAGAAGAGACAAAAAGATTTTTGGATTAAAAACCTAGAAAAAAATGCACACACACTCACGCACACACGCACACACGCACACACGCACACACGCACACACGCACACACGCACACACGCACACACGCACACACGCACACACGCATACACGCATACACGCATACACGCATACACGCATACACGCATACACGCATACACGCATACACGCATACACGCATACACACATACATACACACATACACACGTACACATATACACACATACACGCAGGAAGACAACCTTCCTGAGCACACTGAGTACCAGTGTGAGCAACATTATCATTGCTCGCTATGGGCACACACCAGTATCACACCTGCTATAAGCAGGTGCATGTCTACTACACATAAATGATTTAGTAATAATAAAATGTAATGATTAATATCTACGAATGGGCGGCCCGGCGGATGAGTGGTTGGCGCCTAGGCCTCACAGCTCTGAGGTCCTGGGTTCAAATCCAGGTCGGCCCACCTGTGTTGAATTTGCATATTCTCCCTGGGCCTGCGTGGGTTTTCTCTGAGTACTCTGAGTACGTTTTCCTCCCTCATCCCAAAAAGATGCATTGATTGGACACTCTAAAATTGCCCCTAGGTATGGGTCTGAGTGTGCATGGCTGTCCGTCTCCTGCGATCGGCTGGCCACCGATTAAGGGTGTCCACCGCCCCTGGCCAAAAGTCAGCAGGGATAGGCTCCAGCACCCCCCGCGAGTGATAAAGTGGATAAAGTGGTTCAGAAAATGAATGAAAAATATCTATGAATAAAACATCTTCATAAATGCCATTAGAATATGCACAAATCCGACTTAAATTTTACCTTATTTTACACATCTGACCTTCTCACTTCTCATTCTCGTTCAAGTGACTTTTCTGTTGAACGTGTCACTTGAGATAGTCAAGTTTCCATTTATATGCAATATTTTTCCACGATATTGCTTTGATTTATTTAATAAGGGATAGCACATATTGATTAACATATTTATATTCATGTTAATGAACATATATATGTAAGATTGTAGCCGAGGGCTAATTTCCATTTACTATAGTCCAGGGGTCCCCAAACTTTTTCCTGTGAGGGCCACATAACTTTTCCCTTCTCTGATGGGGGGCCGGTGTCAGTTTGTAACAGAAAAAGTGTGACGATCGTAGGGGAGCTTAATTTTTTTTATTGTTTTCCAGAAAGCCACACAACCAAATAACCCTTTCCAGGTTCTTTACAGAAAAAAGTCAGGAAACAAATAATAACACTATTAATGAAATAAATAATAACTAAACAACCCTCTCTGAGTTCTTCATAGAAAAAACAGGAAATAAATAACACTATTTTCTTCAACGCGTCTGGTGATTGTAAACGCCGACAGACTTACGGCATTAAATGCATCTTTCTTCTCGGGACACACCTCCTCCGCGACAGCATCCATACATTTCTTAACAAACTCTCCGTCAGTGAAAGGCTTACCGCTGCTTGCTATCAGTTTAGCAACCCGAAAGCTGGCCCAAACGGATGCCAGGTTCAGCTGAGCTTGGTGTACAAATGTATTCTGCTGAGATAGTTAGTAGTCCACTTTTTAGCTTTGAGAGTTTGTCTGCTCGTATTTGGCCTTGCAAGCTATCGTACTTGTCTTTGTGACGGGATTCATAGTGTCGGCGAAGATTGTATTCTTTGAATACCGCCACCGTCTCGTGACAGATGAGACAAACAGCCTTTTCTTTGCATTGAACAAAATAATAATCGTTTGTCCACTGCAGGTTAAATACCCTGCATTCTGAATCAATTTTTCTCTTACCTAACTTTTTCGCCATTATTCCGTTCTCTCTTTGACAGGGCCGGGGCTAGGATTTTTTTTCTGGAGGCCAAATAGGAAAAAAATCCGATAGCGTCTCTGGTATTGTCCAGAGGGCCTGGCCAAATGTGCTGATGGCCCGTATCCGGCCCACGGGCCGTAGTTTGGTGACCACTGCTATAGTCCATTGTGTAGGTTGAAGACAAACGATCACACATAGTAGACACATGCACGCACACACGCACACAATCACACACACAGCAGATTTAGACAGTTCTCACCTGATTTTGCCGCTTGTTCTTCTATTTGCACAGTAAAGTAAAAAGGAATGTATTAAGAAATATTAAAATGTAATTTAAAAAAAGATAGAAGGGCTGTAAAACACGAAAAACATAAGAGTGGACAGAGCTACTGTCACTGGCTGCCGCATGAATGGCGCCATCGTGAGGAAAGAGGGAAAAAATAAATTAAAAAAAGTTTGGATTTTATTTTGTGCGCGCCATATGATTGCTGCTGCGCGGAGAAGACGAGAGTAGTGCGCAATTGCGCACACGCGCAGCTTATAGGGAACATTGGTATGCGTATATATATATATATATATATATATATATATATAACAACACGCTTATTTATCTATTAACTTACTTACCTATCTATTTATGTCTAAAATACCTTTCCTATATCTGCATTCTCACCCTCTTGCTACTGTGACAACGAAATTTCCCGAATACGGGATGAATGATGTTATCCAATCCAATCCATTCCAGTAGATTGCAGTAATGTGCAAAAATCTCATAGGTCAAGGTGTCTGTGCTGGATCAGTTGGAACAAAAACCTACACCCACAGCGGCCCTCGAAGACAGGTTTGCCCAACCCACCTCTAAGTTCGGAATTTGCGTTAATGAACAGCAATATGAGAGCAACATTAAGCCACACTGAAACCGTGGTGGAATGTTACCATATTCACATTTTTTTTTAAACTCACTTTTAACAAGGCCAACATTTTTCCAATGTTCACAAAAGCTTCACTGTGCTACATTCAAGCCTGTTAAAGTCAAACTGGCCAATTCACGGTTGATGACAGAATATTAATTACTGGACACATCACTTTGACATTAAGCCATTATGGCATGCTTTAATTATAAAAATGCTGGCAGAGTAAGATTTCAGTGAAGTTTCTCATAAGCAGCCCTCAGCAATGACTGACGCTATAATGTCCGCAGTTTCTGCATGTTCCAATTACAATTTAAAGGCAAAATTGTGTAGTTTTTGGTAAAATTTGCATTAACCTCATCGGCCACATGCGCTTACTTGGCATTCCAGTGTGGACAGCAAATGCAAGGTAATTGGAGTCGAGTGCTTACATGAGCATTTTCAGCTCAGTCTCTAATCTCACAACTGTCATCTTTGACAGTGGGAACGTGATTGAGTCACATCTCCCAACAACCTGAAACAAGAAAAAACTGCTGAACAACAAGAACAAATCTCTGCCTTGTATTTGCAACTCACTTGGCTTTTTCTAAACTAAACAACTAAAGAGTTGTTGGCATTTTAAGGAAAGTACACCATTATTACGCACTAGTCGGAACTTAACAGCAGAAAGAAGAAAATAACAAAGCAATACCAACATAAGATAAGGAGGTAGGTGCCCAGAGATGCGGATCCGAGTGGTTCAGATCTGGGGCTTCTTGATGACAGTACTGGGCTGGATCTTTGTGGCTTGCACCATGGCTATGGAAGGGTGGAAGATCAGCTCAGTTGGAGGAATGGGAGGCTCTTCCATTTTGAAGGTGGCCTGGTACTGGTCCAGTTTGTGGAGATCTTGCTTTACAGACTCAACAGCTGTTAGTAACTGCTACGACTTCCCCGTGCTCTGGTCAGTGGAAAGTAAGTACTGCGTTGTTGAAGAAGCCTTAAACTGAACTTTAATGGCAATGGATAGTCTTGTGTGTTTTTTTGTGTGATCTCAGGTCACATCCAGATTGTTCGCGGTCTGCTGATGGCTGCTTTATCAGTGGGCATGCTGGGCTTTGTGCTTAGCATGTTGGGCATGGAGTGCACTTTCCTAGGTGGGGAAGATCTGTCAAAATACAGGAAGATTTACACCAGCGGGTGGTGCCACATTATCAGCGGTACAGTCTCATTGTAAAACAATTAACACAGTTAGATTAATGGTTGGGCGGCCAGTTGCACAAGTGGTTAGTGCTTCGGCCTCACAGTTCTGGGCTCGAGGATTCGAGCCCATGTGGGTCCTCACTGTGTGAAGTTTATATGTTTTCCCCGGGATTGCGTGGGTTTGCTCCAGGAAACTCTGCTTTCCTCTCACATCCCAAAAACATGCTTAGTAGGTTGGTTGAATACTCTAATTTTACTGATCCTTGTGAGGATAAGTGGTTCAGAAAATGAATAAGTGAAGATTAATGCTTATATAGATGTAATTATTTGAGTTCTCGCCAGAGTGTCGAAACTGACATTCAACCCAACCCCCCAATTTTGAATCATTTTGATCTCTGTGTGCAGGTTTGCTTTCCACGAGTGGATATGCTGTTTATGCACAATATGTCTCAGTAGAATATTTCAACCCTAACTTTGATGGTCTTAAGTAAGTCGAGAATCATCAGTACTGTACCATAAAAATATTCCAAAATAGAAGTTTAACTTGCCAACAATTGACCTTAGGTTTGATCTTGGCACTCCACTATTCCTCGGCTGGGTCGGCTCCGCCTTTCAAATGGCTGGTGGTTTCTTCTATCTGTGGTCAGTGTGCAAGCCACTGTGTGGTCAAGAGGAAAGGTAAGTTGTGGGCGGTTCTTGGCTGGAGGGAGGGGGGGTTGCAATTTAGCCAATTACATGTCACAGTCACCTGTGTTTATTTATGTAATACCCTGTTTTATTTTAGCAGGTATTTGTGTTTATCTAGAAGCACTATGGCATCTTTAGTCTCCTAATGACCTGAGTGTCTACACCTGTGTGTAGTTAGCCTAGCCCAGGGGTCATTAACCATAGTCCTCGGGCCGCATGCGGCTCTTTAGCACTGGCCTAGTGGCTCCCTGAAGCTGTTTCAAAAAATGTTTGAAAATGGGGAAGAAAAATATATATTTTTGTTTTAATCGGAATGACCGATGTGCTTACTGTGTTTAAAAATGTTGGCAGCGGACAGAATGAAGGCCAATAAATTAAGGCGTCACTTAAACACATTACACCTCAATCACGCTGATTAGCCGCTTGAGTTTTTTCAGCGAAAACGTGCCAAATATTCCCGACAATTATTCCGCTTTGTGACTGCTACTTCAGTAAACCAGCGAGCGTTGTTGGCATCATATAAGGCGGCATACCAAATTGCTCAGTGCAAAAAACCCACACCATAGCAGAGGAGCTGATACAGTAATCCCTCGAATATCGCGTTTAATTAGACTAGACATGACCGCAATAATCGAAAAATTGCAAAGTAGCCGATGCTGAGCGTTCGGGCAGATGAGATGTGGCGACCCAGCTTCACATGCTGGGGTCGATTGATTAGAAAGTCCTCAATTCGGGAGCATGTGGAAGGTGGCTTTTGAGTTTCAGCGTGGATTTTCAAATTTTTATGAACTTAAAAAAAAAAAAAAAAATTAAGAGCAGAAAAAAATCATGAAGTGAATTTACGATAAAGTGAAGTCGCGATAATCGAGGGAAGACTACTGCCTGCAGCATTAGACATGGTGGTGCAAAAATAAAAACTATTCCTCTGTCCGATGACACTTGCTAAACGTATAAATGACATTGCTGACAATCTTAAAGAACAGCTGGTAGATAAACTCAAAGTCAAACGTTTTGCCTTACAATTTGATGAAGTAAAAAAAGACTGTTTGTTTATTGCTTATGTACGTTTTGACATGACAAATTCCCTGTGTGAGGATGTAGTTTTTTGTAAATATGTCAGAGACAGAGCCACAGCTGAAGAGCTCTTCAAAATCCTAGACTGCTTCCTGATGGAGAATGGGCTAAAGTGGGAGAACTGCATTAGTGTTTGCAGTTATGGTGCACAGACTATGGCAGGGATGAGAAAAGGACTTCGGACTCTCATCAAGAAGGCCTCATCTAATGCTGAGTGGACACACTGTGTTATACACTGAGAAGCCCTGGCATCAAGGCACCTTTCCTCTGAATTAAGTGAGGCTGTGACTGACATTCTAGGTGTAGTCAATTTAATAAAGACCAGACCAATAAAAACAAGAGTCTTCTCTCCTATCTGTGAGGAGATGGGAGCTGAACATCATACTGCGCTGTTTCACAGTTAGGCAAGGTGGCTGTCATGAGGAAAAGTGTTGTCCCGAGTTTTTGAGCTCAGAGAGGAGATAAGAATGCTATTGGAGCAGGAGCACAAGTATGACGTTGCAAGCAAGTTTAGTGATGAGAACTTTCTGATGAAACTGGCCTACCTGAGTGACATATTTGGAAAGCTCAATGAACTAAATCTACAGCTTCATGTTAATTTTCAGGTTACGAATCAACATCTCCCTCGGGTCACAGACAAGATCAGCCCTTTCACTCGAAAGCTTGCAATGTGGGACAGGTGACTTGTGAAGGAAATACTGAGTCATTTGAGAACCCGCAGGAACTTGTTAACACTACTGACTATGATATCACCTCAGTGATTCCTTATTTTAAGCAGCATATTTTATCACTGATGGGATTCTTTACAAACTACCTCCCTGAAAACAGTTCCCAGTATGACTATGTGAGAGATCCTTGTAATGCACCAGCTCCAACTGGTTTCAGCTCTGCATAGTAGGAGCAGTTCATAGACATCACATCTGGCTCCACATTAAGACTAAGTTTCACATCCCAGACACTGAGTGAATTCTGGCTGAATGTGGAGAAGCTATATCCACCCTTAGGACCAAGAGCTGTGCACATTCTTCCATTTGCAACTTCTTACTTGTATGCGACTGTCTTATCTGCTGTTGCTGCTCTGAAAAGCAAATACAGGTCCCAGCTATACATTGAGCAGGAGCTAAAAGTGGCCGTGTCCTGCTTCAAATCCCGCTTCAAAAAGCAGTGCATTGCAAAAGGTGCTCATTGTAGCCATTAATTAATTCATCCAGACATCTTGGATAAATAAATAAAAAATCAGCACAAATTCTCATCTCATCTCATTTGCTGAACCGCTGTATCCCCAATAGGGTTGTGGGGGGTGCTGGAGCCTACCCCAGCTGACTTTGAGCCAAAGACAGGGGACCCCTGAATTGGTGGCCAGCCAATCAATCGCAGGGCACAAGGAGACAAACAACCATTCACTCTCAAACTCATACCTAGGGGCAATTTAGAGTGTTCAATAAGGGATTGATCATGGGAGGAAACCGAAGTACCCGGAGAAAACCCATGCAGGCCCAGGGAGAACATGCAAACTCCACGCAGGTGGACCGACGTGGATTTGAACCCAGGTTCCCCTACTCTGAGGCCGACGCGCTAACCACTCAGCCGCCAGGCCGCCTCAGCAAAAATAATTTCATATAACTATGTTTTGCAGGTCAAAGTTGTTGTTTTTTTAGGGGAGGGAGGGCATGACTGAAAATAATTGCGAAGCACTGCCATGATGGGAAACTAACGGAGTTGTTAAATAACAAAAAGAGTGTAATCAATGTCTGTTGGCTTGTCCGCACTCAGGTAAGGCATGCTACATTTGCAGCCGAGTACACAGTTGGGAAAGACAGAAAGAGTGTTTTTAATTTTTTTTCCCGTACAAAAGTTTTTATATGGCGTACACAATTTGAAATGATCAAAAAATGTCTAAAATATGGGAAAACATATAAGTTGACAGGTATGAAATAAAAATGACTTAAAATCGATTTCTTCATTGCATTTATTTTGTTTCTTAAAAGCAATGAAACATAATTCATTATTATCGTAATGAGGTTAAACTTGAGGCATCATCGTACAACAAAGCGTGGAGAAAATGCACTGCCTGGAAAATACACATTTAATCATGAATGCTCAATGTATTTGTAGCCAACTTAGCCATTTTGATAGTAGGCTAATATAGATAGATACAGCATGTGCTGTCTTAATGATAAGGATTATACAGTCATACCTCTACTCACAAATGCCTCTAGGTACGACATTTTCAGGTTACGAAAGCTTTTTATATGCAAAATTACCACTGCGAATGAAAAGAGGTGGTCAGCGAGGAGAACAATAACGACTTGGTTGAGGGGCATGAAACGAACTCTAGAGTTAATGGAACATTCGGCAATACAGTGGTACCTCGACATACGAGTGCCCCGACATACAAGCAATTTGAGATACGAGTAAAATTTTGAGCAAATATTTATCTTGAGATACGAGATAAATTTTTATATACGAGCAGAGAGCGGACGCGAGAGGCAGCTCATAAGAACATCATGGGCACGGTCTCTCTCCCCGCAACTCCCTCGTGTAATCTCTCTGTGGTCGCAACTCCCTCGTGTAATGTCTCTACGAGCACTGGGCGGAGCGTTGCATTTTTTTCATGTTTTTTTTTTTCCCTGTTAGTCAGTGCGAATGGGATATATACTACTTCTCGTTGGCAAGTGGTCGTGCGTTATCCTATTGTGAGGACATTTGTGTGCATCATTTTGGGAATATTTTGAAGGGAATACAAAAGCAAACAACCCCCAATAGGTTGCATCTGAAAGTCAGGGTGGAGGCGGGGCAAATAGAGCCAACCCGGGAGAAGAAAGGTATCACAATTTAAAACAAAATTAGAATTAAGTTTAGTGTAAGGTAAGATTAAATTTATTTTTGAGTGTTTCTGCATCGTAGTCCAACTTCATTTAAATTTGTTTGTTATGTTACGAGCGCGTTGCCGTGCATAAAGTCTCCCCCTCCCCCTCTCTCTGTCACTCTCTCTCCCCTCTGCGAACTCCGTCTAATTTTAGAACTATTAAACACAGTTTAGTACGATTAAACCACTAGTTATTTGTTATTTTGTTAATAGATGGCGAATTAGAACAAATACAAATGTTTTTCCAATCCACTATCCTGTTTTTAGTGTTTTTTCAGAGGGTTGGAACAAATGAATTTGTTTTTAGTTCATTTCTATGGGAAACGTTCGATCGAGTTACGAGAAAATCCACATACGAGCTCAGTCCCGGAACGCATTAAGCTCGTATCTCGAGGTACCACTGTATAGGGGAGCGGGGAGGAATCAGTGCGCATTCGACAGCAAAAATGAAAGAAATGCTGGAGAAATATCATGAACTTTGTCTTTGTAGAAAAAAAACACATTCAGAAAAAGTGTTCACGAGTCATGCTATCGACCTCTTTGACGACGTTGGTCTGTTGCATTATAGAAACATTATTAAAAGTAGTCAAAGGCAATCATCTTTGAATATTTTTTTTTTCAAAGCGTCTGTTAACCAGCACTGCAGAAGGGCAAGTTAAATCCCAACAGTTAAGAACCAGAAGCGACTAATTAAATGGGTGAAAAAATGAATTTCAAAGAAATCATAAAATGTTAATGTAAACGTCCATCCCATCTCGCGCCTGTGACTCCAGCGCTGTGTTTACCCCTATTGTGAAAGTGCCTATATTTCCATGCAGAGTGATTATCCGACAATTACCCGATCTGGAAAAAGACTCCAAAACCAAGTCCACCACAAAGCTGTTCTCTTTGTCTCCAATCACCTCAAAGACCAAGGTGTCAACGGTATCCGAGCTGTCATCGGAACGTTCCACCATCACCTCGGGATCAACATCTGTGGGCTCAGCTAAGTCAAACCGTGATATTAACAAAAAGAGAACAACCGCTTCTGCTGGGTCAGTATCAGCTTCAGAGTCAAGCCGCTTGTCCAACTACAGTGCATCAACAATATCCGGGTCAGACAGCAGCAATAGTCCAGTGTCATCAATGTCTGGCAGCTCAAAGACGCAGATGGCATCTTTACCAAGGAACTCTTACATTTGAAGAACACAGAGCTTAATGAGTCAAGAAGACCAGCAATGTGCTGTTCTTTGTGTGGTAAGGATGAAAGTTCAAACTAAATACGGATGGTAGTTGATGTTGGTAATGGATCACAGTAAAGCAGAGGTGTGCGATTCAATACCATGTAAACCAAGAGACACAGTCAAAGTGTAGATCAAGATTTAGGAAAAAGTGAATTAACTCTTGCATGATAAAGTTGTCAAATTCTAGAATGTAAGTAAAACAATTAACAAGGTTTTAAGGTGCTGTACGTCAAACACTATTTAAAGGAGCCAGATGTATGATTGGTGGGCAAAGGTGGTAATACAATCCAATACAAAATGTGTACTATAATATATACCAAAAATTAAATGAGTATGAGGTACAAATGTTATATTTTCATTCATTTTTTGTGAAATTGCTTAACACCAAGGTAAAACAGCTGACTCCGGCCCCACCCCTAAAAAAAGTAGAGTTACAATCTACGGGTTAGTTTATATCGTCATGAGGGATGCAGAACTTCTGTACTTTTCTCAAAATATGAGGACGCTGGCAAAGAAATATCTAATCTCATATCATTTTCTGAACCGCCCCATCCTCATTAGGGTCGCAGGGGGTGCTGGAGCCAATCCCAGCTGTCTCTGGGCCAGAGGCAGGGGACACCCTGAAACAGTGGCCAGCCGATCGCAGAGGAAACGGTGGCCAGCCGATCGCAGAGGATACGGACAACCATGCACATTCACACCCATACCTCGGGGCAGTTTAGAGTGTCCAATCAGCCTACTATGCATGTTTTTGGAATGTGGGAGGAAACCGGAGTACTCGGAAGAAACCCACACAGGCCCGGAGAGAATATGCAAACTCCACACAGGTGGACGTGACCTGGATTTGAACCCAGGACCCCAGAGTTGCGAGGCCGACAAGCTAACCACTCGGGCCACCGGGCCGCCTGCAAAGAAATATCAAATTTGGTAATGCACTGACAGTATCCACAAAGAGAGTCTTGCCCCTCCAATTTAATTACAGTTACTGGGCAAATATTTCATTTATTTATTATTCCCATCCAATGGACCCACACGTTAAATAATGTAGCACAAGGACAAGCATAGCAAGTGTCACTAAATATTATTTTATTCATCATTCATCTTCCGTACCCTGAATCTGCGCAAGGCTTGCAGGAGCCTATTCCAGCTGACTTAGGGTGAAAGGCAGACTACACCCCATTTTAAAAACTTGAGATCAGCGTCATTATTCCAGTTTATTTATTATTTCTGTCGACTTCATGTTTCATGCTAAAATTCTAATGAAGACTATGGATATTTACAGAATACGTATTTGTATTTTTTGCAATTTTTAGAGAAAAAAAGAAAATTAAATAAACGCTAAATTAAAAATATTAAACAATTAAACAAAGATAAATGGTTCAAAATGGATGCAAAGGCCATAACTCCGTATTCAAATTTAAAAAACTTGAGAGCAGCTTCATTATTCCAGTTTATTTCTCAAGTCCCACATCCAGGCAAATCAAAGAGGAAACATGAACCGTTGTTTGGAGTCCAGATCTCTGGGAACATAAAGAATGCTGACTAGACAAAACTGTTTTAAAAGATAAGATGGGAAAAGGAAAAGAAACAAGCTGCAGCCAGAGCTCCACACCAGCAGTGCCGTTGGAAGGAATAAATCTTGACACTCATTATGAAGTACAAGACTGTGCTAATGTACACAGAAATCGGTTGCTTTGTGTCTTGTCTTTGTGGCTGGATCCTGGTGTGCTCCACCCTTCCCACAGAGTACTGGACTTTCTCTGAGGTGGGCAGCATTGTGATGACCACCTCAAACTACTACTCAAACCTGTGGAGGGACTGCATCTCAGACACCACTGGGGTTTCTGACTGTAAAGATTACCCATCCATGCTGGCTCTACCTGGTATGATACTTACAGTTTATATTCTGTTGATCTTAGAACCTTAAGCAAATGTTTTATTCCACGATAAGGTTTAGCTACCATATTCTGAATATTTTATATCATTATTTACCTCATTAAATTTCCATGAGAGCTCTGTAAAATTTGAATTGGTTCAATTGTGACTTTACATTGTCTGAGCTGTCTTATCGATACATGATTTAGCATCGTCCTTTCATTCATTCATTTTCGGAACTGCTTATCCTAAAAAGGGTCATGGGGTGATGGAGCCTATCCCAGCCAACTATGGGCACCAGGCGAGGGACACCTCGAAATGGTGGCTAGTCAATGCCATTGCACAAGGAGATGAACAACTATTCACACTCACACTTAGGGGCAATTTAGAGCAGGGGTCTCAAACTTGCGGCCCGCGGGCCAACTGCGGCCCGCGGGACGATAATTTGCGGCCCCCGTCTTAATATGAAAGATCGATTTTTTTTTTTAAATTTTTTTTTATTTTTTTTTTTATTTTTTTTTATTTTTTTACCCCTTTCCCCATGATGGCGCCGTTTAAGTGGCAGCCAGTGGCAGTAGCTCTGTCCACTCATGTTTTACATGAAAAATTAGAGGGAACATTGACATGCACCTGCTTGTGGCAGGTGTGATACTGGTGTGCCGATAGCGAGCAATGATGATGTCGTGACCGGATGATTCGCCTAAAGACGTTTCGCCGACGGACGTTTGACAGACGGACAGGTCGTACTAGTATTTGTTAGTTTAATGATTAAATACAAATACTAGTATTTGTATTTAATCATTAAACGCTGTTTTCAGCTGGATTTGACCGAATTTGAGAGCATTTTGAGCCGTTTGGCGAATGGACGTCTATAGACGTTTTTTTGCCTCCATCGCGATATCATCCAGTATTTGTATTTAATCATTAAATGCTGTTTTAGGATGGATTTGACCCGATTGCTGTCATTTTACGGCTCGGTTCTGCTACATCTGCCTGCCCAAGAGTGCTTATTCCCGGACTGCCATTGATGGTAGACGAACATTGATTTTTACTATAATTTGGACAACACCGGCGGTGGGCCGGATTAAAAATCCTAACGGGCCGTATATGGCCCGCGGGCCGAGGTTGAAAAACTTGTACACACACGATCCGGCGGGGCGAGCGTTCGAATCCCGTTTCGGCGAAACCTCCGTTCGGCCGAATGAACGTTCGGTGGAACGTCCATTCGGCGACCTGCCCGTCTGTCAAACGTCCGTCGGCGAAACGTCTTTAGGCGAATCATCCGAGTACCGATGATGTCGCTCACACTGGTACTCAGTGCGCTCAGGGAGGTTGTCTTTCTGCTCAGACCAACAAAAAATTAGAGGGAACTTTGGTTCGGAGCTGAATGAACCAATCACGGTGAGGTATACGGCTCTGGAGGGCGGGACATCGGCCGGGCTGTCCAGTGCCTCGCTCACTCACTCATTCATTCCTCCAATCAGACATCGGCCGGGCTGTCCAGTGCCTCGCTCACTCACTCATTCATTCCTCCAATCAGCTGGGCGGAGGAGAAGCCGTGAGGCCGATCACTCCGCTCGGCGCGCACACTCCTCCGCTGCTCTCAGCATAGAACTGAATGAGGCGCTATGATCCGTGATCCAGCCTGTGTCAGTGTCTGAAGCCATCTCCGCGATTGAAACGGAGAGCGAAAGTGCACATGCGCCACAAACCCGCGCGACTGAATGTGAAAGATCAACCCGAGACTCATTCCAAGTGGAAAAACATATTACAGAGCCCCAGAGATGTCTCTTTCAAAGCCTGCCGTGAAGAGAAAGGTCGGTGATGAGCACAGACAGTTTCAAGAAAAGTGGGGAGTGCAATATTTCTTTGTTGAACACAGGGGCACCCCGACGTGTCTCATTTACACTGAAAAAGTTGCGGTGCACAAGGAATACAATTTGAAACGTAATTGTACTATGAGACATGCTGAGGAGTACGAAAAATACCAGGGAGATGAGAGAGCCAACCAGGTTGCCAGTCTTAAAACACGTCTTCTGAGGCAACAGGATCTCTTCAAGAAGGCTACCAAAGACAGTAATGCAGCAGTCAAAGCTAGCTACGCCGTTTGTGAGTTGATTGATCCTGTGCTAAGTGATCCCAAATGGCTCATGGACTTGGCTTTTCTTGTTGATATCACACATGAGCTTAATGTACTGAACAAGAAGCTACAAGGCCAGGGGCAACTTGTCAGTGCTGCCTATGACAACGTGAGAGCATTCTGCACTAAACTTGTGTTATGGAAAGCCCAGCTCTCTCAGACAAACCTTTGCCATTTCCCAGCATGCAAGGCTCTCGTGGATGCAGGCACACCATTCAGTGGTGAGAAGTATGTTGAGGCCATTTCGAAGCTACAGGAGGAATTTGATCACAGATTTGCAGACTTCAAGACACACAAAGCCACATTTCAAATTTT
>NC_135387.1:2099129-2119129 GCF_051989625.1 Stigmatopora argus | reverse complement strand
AAATTGTCACGGAAAATGAATTAATAATTCCCAAATAGCTCTGCCCCACTTAGATACTGTTGCTACTGTTGAAGGAAGAGAGCTCTATCTTCCTTTTCGGGTTTGATTAATTTCGTATGTGGAAGATGCTGGTTGTCTAAATACAGGCTGGAGGCGATGAAGTGATTTCGAAACTTTTATTACCGAATATTCCGGGCACAGGAGGACTACAGAGAAAGGCACTCGTCCACAAATGCGTGCAGACAGACAACTTACAATCATCTTTATTCTCTTAAGAGGGTGGTATCAAGACTTTATGTCAGGATTATCCACTAAAACAGTACACTATTGTTATGAACCGGCAGAAACAAGGTAACTACAATATTTCAATTTCTTCAAGGGCGCATCTGGTTGGGATATAGAAGAGTTCTATTTAGGAAATTAGGGAGTACATGCAGTCATGACTAGATAAGGGCAGAATGCACATTTCAATATGACGCCCACTCCACTAATCTGCCAAGCTTTGTGATTGGTACAATCCATGGCAGGGGAGCATAAACCGGAGTATGTTAGTGATTTGTTTTGCAGCAATACCAAAGTGGTATCCTACAGATGGAGGCAGAAGGGTTTGCAGTATGACACAGAGGATTTCATTAACAATACAGTTGTACAGTGGTACCTCGTCACACGGCCGCTCGTCATACAATATTCTCGTTTTACGACGGAAATTTCGATCGAATAATTCGCCCATCATGCGATCAAAATTTTGTGATGCGACCAAGCCAGGTGGCCATGGCACTGTCTGTTTTGCATATCTTTCGTGTATAACAATATTTACGAGCACCGAATGAGTTATTCAGACCAGGAAACGCACAACGCGCATGCGCGGGGAAAAGAGGGCTTTCTGGGTAATGAAGCATACTCGTGCACACAACGCCGACAGGCAATGGCACTCTTTCTCAGAATAAAACTTTACCCACAATCAATACGTGGGTAAGCTCAGCTGCTGCATTTCCTGTTATTTTTATCTAATACGAGGAGTATTATATTACTTCTCGTTCGCTGCTCATAAGAACATCAGGGGCACTGGCTCGCAACTCCCCGCAATAGCATCGCTGGTAGCAACTCTATCATAGGCGCCGTTGAAAGGGGATGCGAATACTGATGCTACAAGCTAAAAGGGAGCCGCTAGCCAGCGCCCCCGAAGCTCCCATGAGCAGCGGAGCGATTGCTGATAAAAGACTGCTGCTCGTTGGCTGCTCATAAGAACATCAGGGGCACTGGCTCGCAACTCCCCGCAATAGCATCGCCGGTAGCAACTCTATCATAGGCGCCGTTCAAAGGGGATGCGAACACAGATGCTACAAGCTAAAAGGGAGCCGCTAGCCAGCGCCCCCGCAGCTCCCATGAGCAGCGGAGCGATCGCTGACTAAAGACTGCTGCTCGTTGGCAAGTGGCCGTGCGTTATCCGATTGTGAGGACATTTGTGTGCATCATTTTCGGAATATTTTGAAGGGAATAGTACAACAGCAAACAGCCCATCGATAGCGAACGTGAGGGTGGAGTGTTTGTTCCATTTACGAGTGTGTTGTGTGGAAAAAAAACGAAGCCCCCCGCCCCTTTTGTGCCCCTCTCCCGTCGGCGAAATCCGCCCAATTATAGTTAGATTAAACACATTTTATTTCTATTAAACTACTAGTTATGTGTTACTTTGTTAATAGATGGGGAATTAGAAGAAATAAAACATTTTTTCCAATCCAATATCCTGTTTTTGGTGTTTTTTCAGAGGGCTGGAACGAATTAAATTTTTTTCCATTCATTTCAATGGGAAACGTCCGCTCGAGTTACGAGAACCTCGTCATACGATCTCAGTCTCGGAACGGATTACGATCGTATGTTGAGGTAACACTGTACTTCTACTTACGAAATTAATTGGTTCCAGTTATATGTAAATACTCGAATTCGTTCCATGGTACTCACACAACTACCAACTAAACCCTTTAAAATTGGTCAGTGTTCTAATTTTGTATGAAAGGAGAAACACACAAGATGAGAGAAAATTATAAGAAAATGATTAATGTCTTAAAATGAATAACAAGCATACAAAAGCTATACGTGTTGAAACGCAGGGGAACAAGAGGAAGCTAACGAACGGTAGGCAACAGAAAGAGATAGCACACAAACACACGAACACATCTCATAAACACGACATTAAGAATTCAAACAACATGAACATCTTATGATTTCTTTGGAATTACATTTTTCACCCATTTAATAATAATAATCGGACATAGGCCCTGTCGTCATCATCAACAACAAAAACCCTACTTGTCATCACACCCAGAAACTGCGTATGACGAAATTGGTGGTGCTTCTCCATAAGCAATGTTCCCTCTAAGCTGCGCGCGTGCGCAATTTCGCACTACTCTCGGCTTCTTCGCGCAGCAGCAATCATATGGTGCGCAGTAAAAAAATCCCTTTTTTTACCCCTTTCCCCATGATGGCGCCGTTTACGCGGCAGCCAGTAGCAGTAGCTCTGTCCACTCTTATGTTTTTCGTGTTTTACAGCCCTTCTATCAGGCGGTGAAATCGGGTGAGAACTGTCTAAATCTACTGTGCGTGTGGTTGTGTGCGTGCATGCGTGCGTGTCTGTGTGTCTAGTACGTGTGATCGTTTGTGTTCAACCTACACAATGGACTATAAATGGAAATTAGCCCTCGGCTACAATCTTATATATATATATATATATATATATATATATATATATATATATATATATATATATATGTTCATTAACATGAATATAAATATTTTCATTGTGCTATCCCTTATTAAATAAATCAAAGCAAAATCATGGAAAATATTGCATATAAATGGAAACTTGACTATCTCAAGTAACACGTTCAGCAGAAAAGTCATTTGAACGAGAATGAGAAGGGAAAAGGACAGATGTGTAAAATAAGGTCAAATTGAATTCGGATTTGTGCATATTCTAATGGCATTTATGAAGATGTTTTATTCATAGATATTTTTTCATTCATTTTCTGAACCGCTTTATCACTCGCGGGTGGTGCTGGAGCCTATCCCTGCTGACTTTGGGCCAGGGGTGGGGGACACCCTGTATCGGTGGCCAGCCGATCGCAGGGCACAAGGAGACGGACAGCCATGCACACTCAGACCCATACCTAGGGGCAATTTTAGGGTGTCAAATCAGCCTACAATGCATCTTTTTGGGATGTGGGAGGAAAACGGAGTACTTGGATAAAACCCAGGGAGAATATGCAAATTCAACACAGGTGGACTGACCTGGATTTGAACCCAGGACCCCAGAGCTGTGAGGCCGACGCGCGAATCACTCATCCGCCGGGCCGCCCATTCATAGATATTAATCATTACATTTTATTATTACTAAATCATTTATGTGTAGTAGACATGCATCTGCTTATGGCAGGTGTGATACTGGTGTGTGCCCATAGCGAGCAATGATGATGTTGCTCACACCGGTACTCAGTGTGCTCAGGGACGTTGTCTTTCTGCCCAGACAAACAAAAAATTAGAGGGAACATTGTCCATAAGCTGCGTTTACTCGGCAAAAGACCTAAATAAGTGATAGTTACGGATTTGTAATTTGGCATTCTGCTGTTATGGATACAGGTCACTTACCTCTCACTGTCTTTCACTTACCTTCAGTCAGCTAGTAGGAGGCAGATCACCACCCAAACATCTTTTCATATTACCTCAGAAGGGAATGTGTGTTGTGTTACCGCAAATTTAGAGTTCTGATGGATGTGGGGAAAAAACTGTCCTTAAGCCTATTTGTCCGTACTTTGTGGGACCTATAGTGTCTGCCAGAGGGCAGCAGCTGGAACAGATTGTGACCAGGGTGGTAAGGGTCCCCTATGATGTTCCTGGCTCTGCTAAGGTAACGAGGGCTGGCAATGTCTTCCAGTGAGGGCAGAGAGCAGCCGACAATCCTCAGGGCAGTGTTAATCACTTTCTGCATGGCCTTTTTGTCTGCCGCCGTGCTTCCAGCGTACCACACTGTGATGCAGTACGCCAGAATGCTCTCTACAGTGGTTCTATAGAAGGTTATCAGAAGCTTGGTGCCTAAGTTGTTCTTCCTAAGTACCCTGAGGAAATGGAGTCGTTTCTGAGCCTTCTTCACTACTGCCGTGATGTTTGTAGACCATGAGAGCTTATCCGTGACGTGGACCCCCAGGAATTTAAAGGACTGGACCCTGTCTACACATACTCCATTTATGAGGAGTGGGGCCAGATCTGTGCCGTGTTTGCGAAAGTCCAGGATTATTTCTTTAGTTTTCGTGGTGTTCAGTGTGAGATTGTTCACCGAGCACTACGAAGACAGTTTGTTGACCTCATCTCTGTAGGCCGACTCATCCCCTCCTGAGATGAGTCCGACCACAGTGGTGTCGTCAGCGAATTTGATGATGGCGTTAGACTACTCTATTACTGGTTCTTACCTGTTTGGATTTAACTTGCCCTTCTGCAGTGCTGGTTGATAGACGTTTTGAAAAAAGAACTATCCAAAGACGATTGCCTTTGACGACTTTTAATAATGATTCTAAAATGCAACAGACAAACGTCGTCAAAGTGGGCGATAGCACGACTCGTGAACACTTTTTCTGAATGTGTTTTTTCTACAAAGACAGAAATTTTGTGAAATTTTTCCAGCATTTGTTTGATTTATGCTGTTGGAATGGTCGCTGCTTCCTCCTCGTCCCCCTGAATTGCCGGAGTGTCCATTAATTCTAGAGAGTTCATTTTTATGCCCCTCGACCAAGTCGTCATTGTCCTCCTCTCTGACCACTTCTTTTCATTCACATTGGTAATTTTCTTGGGAGGCATGATGATGAAAACAGAAGCAGCTGCTTTATCCACACTTGGAAAAAACTGCACAAAAAAACACCGCCGGAACTCCGTGACGACGAACGGCGGTCAAAAGTACATAAGAGAGAATCTTGAAACATGGATTGGATAACTTTATTCATCCCGTATTCGGGAAATTCCGTTGTCACAGTAGCAAGACGGCGAGGATGCAGGAATAGGAAAGGCATTTTAGACATAAATAGATAGGTAATATGTAAGTTAATTAATAAATACATGAATAAATATATAAATAAATAAGCGTGTTGCTTAGCACATATATACATACACATAAATGTACATGCATGCATACGGTAGGTCTTAACACTCAATAGTGGTTGATAGTGGTTGTTGTGAGACAGCCAATGACAGCCCAGTAGATTGTCGCGAGGTTCTAAAGTGAGAATCAATGCATACGCGACAATTTCAAAATAAAATAACGGATATGGAAATGCATTTACTTTTTGGGGCATTTCGTAACTTGGATTTTTTTCGTATCTCGAGGCACTCATTTGCATATAAAATGTTTTTGTAACCTGAAAATTTCGTACCTAAAGGCATTCGTAAGTAGGGATATGCCTGTATAAACATTTATACCGAAGAGGAAACGACAACCATCACAGCAAAAGAATACAAGTTGCAAGTTAAAGTCGCATGACCTCTATTTTACATGTGACCAGCAAATCATTGTGGACTGATCATGCTTTTGTTCTTCTTTTACATGTTGTCAAATATAAGAATTGGGGACAGGTTAGAAAGTTAGCTAAACCCGAGGCTAATATGCTGCTCACTGTGATAGAATCTAGATACATTCAGTAAATAATATGTTTTCATTTAGAGTAGCAGATAGTCGAATCTCATTACTATGCCACCCGTCGGGACCGAGCAAAAGCGAGTGGTATAGAAACGAGGTTTTTTTTTTTAAACGGTTTTATTTTTTCATGTTATACATCAGCTCAGTCCAAAGCTATCAAAAATCGTCAGCTGGCGGATATTCTTTCGGCGGATCTTGAACCTCTCATTGTCTATTTCAATTCCGGGATGTGCATCAGCTCGGCCAGTTTCATCGCCTTCACCTTGATGAATCGCCGCTGACACGCAGGTTCTGTCCTCTTGCTTAGTTCAGCCACATGAGCTTCTTCGAGCTTCGGGTCTTGAGCCTGTAACTCCAGCTTTGATTGATTTGATTGGTTCTCTTAACTTTGACACATTTCTTGCTTATATCCCTGGCTAGCTTGGACTGATTCAACTCCTTCTTCGCAGCATCGATTATCTCCTTGTCCTGCAGCGTAAAGTTGGTTCTCTTGCGTTTCTGATATATATCTACACCGTATTTTCTCTCATATAAGCCGTATTTGTTACTCAAAATAATGACTGAATCAAGGGTTTTGCTTATATGTGCACAAATTAGACTTGACATGCACAAAACTGCAAGGTGACAAAGACGGAACGCCATAACGCAAGACAATGTGACAGATACGGTCACTTATTACAAAATAGAAAAGGGATTAACAGATAAAATGCTAACAAAATTTATTTCGTCAATGAATGAAATTCAAGAAAAAAAACGGATCTTGCATAAAACGTAAAAAAACTCACTTGTGCCTGCCATTTCTCGCTCAGGGTGATGCTGACTGGCCAATGCGAGTAGCCTTGATATATGTGTTCGTAGTGTTTACCATGTCAGCACATCCCAATAGTTGTTAAGGCTGATCGAAGGTCTTGGGGTCGATCATTAAAATATCAGCCTTGATACCTGTGTAATGTGTATCTCATGCTATTATTGCATCCAGACTCAGACACACTTCCTGGTTGTACTGCTGGTGACTTCCTTTTTGAATTCGTCCACGTGCAAGCAACACCCTTTCGTAATGAGTAATCCAGCAGACGATCCTTTCGATTCATACAGTATCGCAGAAATACCATGTGCGATTTTTCTTAAGATTTTCCCTTCAAAGACATTTATACGCCCTATTAAAGCCATGAATATGGAGGTGAATTTTTTTTGTGGCCACCATTATTTTCCTGCATTGTCTTAACACTCTTAAGCATGGAGTTCACCTGAGTTTCACAGGTCAGTGCCAGAGTCCTCTTCAGCTCCAGCTCGGACGTCGAACAAGGAAAGATGCCGCCATTCGAGCCAACAAGTAGAAGGCCCGGCAACGCCGGGCTCCTCTGTGTAATATATTGATACAGTGGTACCTCGTCATACGACCGCTCGTCATACAAAATGCTCGTCTTACGGGGGAAATTTCGATCGAATAATTCGCCCGTTATGCGGTCAAAATTTCGTGATGCGACCTTTTTTGCATATCTTTCGTGTATAACAATATTTACGAGCACGGAACTAATTAATTCAGACGAGTTTCTCATACGACCAGGAAACGCACAACGCGCATGCAAAAAGAGGGCTTTCTGGGTAATGAAGTATACTCCTGCACACAAAACCATAGGCAATGGCAACCTTTCTCAGAATAAAACTTCATTACCCACAATCACTACGTGGGAAGCTCAGTTATGTCATTTCCTGTTATTCTTTCTTAGGAAAGCTCCCGCGATCGTTTTTTAAAGACTATTTCTCGTTGGCAAGTGGTCGTGCGTTATCCTATTGTGAGGACATTTGTGTGCATCATTTTGGGAATATTTTGAAGGCAATACAACAGCAAACAGTCCATCGATAGCGAACGTGAGGGTGGATGCGTGGCAAACCGCTAACCCGGCCAGAACGAAGGTAAAAAAAGATTACAACAAAATTAGAATTCAGTTTTGTGTAAAGTTACATTAAACTTATGTTTGAGTGTCTGTATATATTAATCCAAGTTAATTTAAATTTGTTTGTTCCGTTTACGAGTGCGTTGTCGTGGAAAAAAAAAAGGAACCCCCCGCCCACGCCCCCAAACGTTTCTGTCTCCCGTCGGCGAAATCTGCCCAATTTTAGTTAGATTAAACACATTTTATTACTATTAAACCACTAGTTATGTGTTACTTTGTTAATAGATGGCGAATTAGAAGAAATAAAACATTTTTTCCAATCCAATATCCTGTTTTTGGTGTTTTTTCAGAGGGCTGGAACGAATTAATTTGTTTTCCATTCATTTCAATGGAAAACGTCCGCTCGAGTTACGAGAATCTCGTCATATCAGCTCAGTTCCGGAACGGATTAAGCTCGTATCTCGAGGTACTACTGTACTAGAAATGATAATTGCCTCAGGTTATACAAGTGTGTTTAACCACGCCACCTAGTGACCGTTGTGTAATACAGCGTGACCCGGATGCAGTGGTGTTGTGTGTCCGTTCTGAGTGTTGCAATAAAGAGCTACACGTGTGTGAACCCTGGCTCCGCCGTCTTTTGCTGTTATGGTTATATTAACAGTTATATAAAGTTCAAAGTTATCACAGTGGCGACGAGGATGGGATCCCTTTCAAGACGGTAGGGATTAAAAGTTTCAGAACGAGGAAATTAAGGCGTTACAAGGAGGTAACGTGACTTTGCAAACTAGCATTAGCAAGAGTTGCTAAGCTAACCGCGGCACTGCATCATGGCCAGATTCATTGTTAATCTCGGCGAATACAAGGAAGTTCAAGGAGATTTTGAGTCTTACTTGGAAAGGTTTGAGCAATGGATGATCATAAACGAAGTGGAGGAAGGTAAAAAAGCCAACGTGTTCCTGTCTATAATCGGTGCAGAAGCTTACGGACTGTTAAAAAACCTCTGCTTACCAGATAAGGCAAGTAGCCTCTCGTATGATGTGCTTAGCGGAAGATTATCATCTCATTACAAACCGAAACCGCTGGTGATCGCGGAGCGATTCAAATTTCAAAGAAGGAATCAGAAAGAAAACAAGTCTGTGTCAGATTATATTGTGGCATTAAAGCAGCTATCCAGCCACTGCGAATTTGGTCTCCATTTAGACGAAGCCATGAGAGACAGATTTTGTTTGTGGATTGAGAGTGGAAGCTATTCAGAGAAGATTACTCTCGGAGCAAGATCTAACATTTAAAAAACATGCCAACTGTCGTTATCCATGGAAATGGCATCAAAGAATACGTTGGAGTTCGCCAGCAAAATGAAAGAACTTGCCACAGTAAATAAGATTGACCAGAAGAAGACAAGCAAAAGTGTGTGGAAATACCAACCAGCCACCAGCGATTGGAAAAGTAAAACCACAAGTGGAAATTTCAGACCACAGAGAAGAGAAAATCATCAACCCTGTTACAGATGTGGACTTAGCAACCATGCCGCTCATGAATGCAGGTATAAAGTAGAGACATGTCACAAGTGTTCAAAAGTAGGACACGTAGCAAGGATGTGTAAAACTAAAAATTGGCAAGGACACACACAGTATGTAAAGGAAAATAAAAATGAGACAACAGGAAATGTTGATGATGAACTGTGTGAGTCATATCACTTGAATGCCGTGTATCCCACAAATGCTGTCGGGAATTGGAAGAAGGAAATGACAGTACAGGTCATATTAGAAGGAACTCCTCTAGAGATGCAACTGGACACAGGAGCTGCTGTAACACTTGTTTCTGAAATAGTGTATAAGAAGCATCTCTCTCATCTGCCATTGGAAGTAAGTAAAGTGCAGCTGTCAACTTTTTCCGGAGAGAACATTCCTTTGATGGGACAAGTAATGGCCAAGGTAAAATATGGAACCAGAGTGGTGATCTACCACTAGTGATTGTAAAAGGTGACAGACCAGCCCTACTTGGCCGTAACTGGCTCAAAAACTTCAAACTGGACTGGGCAAGCATCTTCTCAGTTATACCAGCAAGGGGCTGTAACAACACAGATGTGGATACAGTGTTGCAGAGACACAAAGCAGTGTTTGCTGAGGGGTTAGGCACTATTCGGGATTTTAAGGCCAACATTACAGTAAAGCCAAATACCAAACCAATCTTCAGGAAGGCCAGACCAGTGCCGTATGCATTAAAGAATGCAGTTGAGACTGAGTTAAATCGCCTAGAAAAAGCTGGCATTATCTCAAAGAAAGAACATAGTCAGTGGGCCGCGCCCATAGTAGTGGTACCCAAAGCAGACAAGTCAATTCGTATCTGCGGAGACTATAAGGTCACAGTAAATCAAAGTGTGGAAGAGGAGACCTATCCACTACCAAACGTTGAAGACCTTTTTGCCACCCTAGCTGGAGGCACTCTTTTCAGCAAGTTAGACTTGTCACATGCTTACCAACAGCTGGAGTTAGAAAAAGACTCAGAAAAGTATTTGACAATAAATACTCACAAAGGACTGTATTTGTATCATAGACTTTCATACAGTGTCCAGTGCTCCTTCTGTGTTTCAGAATGTGATGGACCAGATCCTCCAAGGCTTGGAGCACGTGGCATGTTTTTTAGACGACATTTTGGTCACAGGAAAAACAAGAGCTGAACACCTGAGGAATCTGGAGGAGGTACTGAGCCGCCTGGAGAGCTACGGGGTAAGAGTGAAAAGAGCAAAATGTGACTTCATGCAGGAGAAAGTAGAATACCTGGGGCATCTGATAGATAAGGAGGGACTGCACCCCGCTGAGACAAAAGTTGCAGCCATCGTTAATGCACCCCAGCCTACAAACGTCACAGAGCTACGGTCTTTTCTAGGACTATTAAACTATTATGGTCGGTTCATGAAAGACCTGTCGACGGTGCTGCAGCCGCTACATCAACTACTGAAGAAGGAAGTTGATTGGAAATGGACTACTAAATGTGCAGCAGCATTCAAAGATGCAAAAGAAGTTAGTAAAAAGCTCAGTAGTAGTGCACTATGACACCAAGAAACCCCTGAGATTAGCTTCAGATGCATCCCCTTATGGAATCGGGGCTGTCATGTCTCACATAATGGAAAATGGAGATGAGAAACCGATCGCATTTGCATCGCGTACATTGACAGAGGCAGAAAGCAAATACAGTCAGATAGAGAAAGAGGCTTTGGCCATAATTTTTGGCGTGACCAAATTTCATAAATATTTATATGGCCGCAAGTTCAGTTTAATAACTGACCACAAGCCCCTTCTTGCTATTTTGGGACCCAAGTCTGAAATTCCCACTTTAGCTGCTCTGCGAATGCAGTGCTGGGCGCTGAGACTGATGGCTTATGACTACAGTATAGAGTACAGAACGTCAGCAGAAAATGCCAACGCAGATGCGTTATCTAGACTGCCGGGGAAGGAAAAGGATAACAGCGGAGGAAAACAGCATCTTCTATTTCTCAGTAGTGGATGAGCTTCCCGTGAAGCTACAGAGATCGCACAGAGCACTCTCAAGGACCCAGTCCTATGCAAAGTACTGGAGCTGACTCGGTCTGGATGGCCAAGTCAAAACAAGGACGAGAGACTGAAACCATACTTTTTCAGGAAAAATGAACTGTCTGTGGAACAAGGTTGCATATTGTGGGGAATTCGAGTTATCATTCCACCAGCACACCGAGAGCGACTACTGCATGATCTTCACCAAGGACACCCTGGAGGATGCAGGATGAAGGCCTTGGCCAGGAGCTACTTGTGGTGGCCGCAGTTGGACAGTGAAATAGAACATACAGTACAACAATGTGAAGCCTGTCAGAGTGTGAGGAAACTACCTGCAGCCGCACCTCTACACTTCTGGAAATGGCCGACTAGAGTTTGGCAGCGAATACATATTGACTTTGCAGAGAAAGACCAACACCACTTTTTAGTACTAGTGGACAGTCATTCAAAATGGCTTGAGGTCATCGCCATGGCAACAACCACAGCAGCCAAAATGATTGAGGTGTTGCGGAACATTTTTTCTTCCTACGGGCTTCCTGAGGAGATTGTTTCTGACAACGGACCTCAATTCACTTCGCAGGAGTACAAGACATTCCTGCTGAGCAACGAAATAAAACAAACTTTGGTACCAGCTTACCATCCCGCTTCCAATGGAGCTGCAGAGCGAGCAGTTCAGACAGTGAAAGCATCACTGCTGAAACAAGTACTCGAGGAGAAGAAACAAAAGGTCACAATAACTATGCAGCACAGGCTAGCTAACTTCCTGATGGCATACAGGAGTACACCGCACACTGTCACGGGATGTACACCAGCTGAACTGTTTCTAAAACGTAAAATCAGGACCAGGTTCAGCTTACTGAAACCAGATCTCGCTCGAGTGGTGGATGCAAAACAACGGAAGCAGAAACACTATCATGATAAAACCGCCTCCAAGCTGAGGCATCTGTCTGAGGGTGACTCAGTCCTGATCCGGAATTTCCGTGGAAGAAAGGAGGTGGACAAAAGGAACAGTGGAAAAGAGACTCGGACCAGTCACCTACCTGGGGTGAGCCGATGTTCGATCCACATTGATCATCTTCTGTACAACCAACCGTCCAGACCAGAGACATTGGAGTTCCCGGATGAGCAGCTGGACATCACAAAAAACTACCCTGTGGTGGTTCACGCAGATGTGGGGGGGGAAGGCACATCTGGAGCAGTAGGTGGTAGCCCGTACTTACCTGAAGAGACACATGTAACATCTTCACCAGGCTCAGTGGCCTGTGACAAGGCAGTTACACCTTACAACCGAGCAGTCAGTTCCCCAGAGGTGTTTGGGCGCAGGTACCCAGTGAGAGATAGAGCACCTCCGAAGCGACTGAATTTGTGATTGGTCAGTTGTGAGGAACGCCTTTCCTAAAATAAAAGAGTTCCTGTTCATACAAAAATGTGAAAGAGTTCCTGAGATTGGAATGTCAAAGACTGAAATATTGAGTCTAATAGTTGTTAGTGTGACATACTAGAGTGTTTGATCTATTAGTGTGACATACTAGTGTTTGATTTATTAATGATTGAATGTTGGGAATGCACAACGAGTTTGGATTGAATGTGTGTATCGGTGTTCGATTGTTGATCCTTGGATCCACATGGCAAGTGTGGGGCATGTTAAAGAAGATCGGTATTCGATTATTGATGTCTTAGCAAATAGCTTGAGGCACGGGCGGTGTGTTGAATCATTACAGTAAAAGTTGGATTGAAGTAACAACAACATCTCACTGTTCTGATTATTTCCCCCTGTGTGTCAAGATCGAATGCAGGGTGTAACATTTTGGAGGCACCGCTGGGATAGCTGTTCAGATGTCCAGTGTCCAAGACCTGCTCACTGAATTCTGAGCCAGCTAAATCCCCCCAAACACTACAAACCAGGCAGATGGCAGTGAGAGGAGGTGTTGCTGTTTAAGAAGCACTGGAAGTTGGCGGTTGAGTACTTGTCATCTGAGGCCTACGAGATCATCAGAGGGACAGTAAAGACGTGCCAGTTCAGAGTTCACTCCTGTACAGTCAACAGAGCTCCTAGATCATCAACAAAATGGAACAGTTACTCGAAGAGGTGGTAGGAACATTGAACAACCTGACGGAAAATAACCTACTGGAAATATGTGATTTTCTTAACATATTAAGAAGTGTTAAACGGAAATCGCGTCTATCATTAGTGGCTCACATTGTAAAGTACCTAGAAAGAGAAGAACTAGAGGAAGTAGAGGATGAAGGCATGTCTGAATTGTTGAAACTGAAGGATAAAATATCAGATATGAAGCATGAAGTCAAAAGAGATGAAAACGAAAAGCAAGGATCAAGATTGGAAGAGACTCCAATAACTTTGCCCCAGCTACCAGATGCTGGGGACCCTCAAGGGGGTGTGTCTCCCCAGCCCCAGCCAAGCTCATACTGGCGCAAGGACTTCAAAATTGCCGGCCAAATAGGTGAACCAGTCCAGAGGGACAAGCTGACATTCTCCAGCCTTGTTCATCAAATTGAAAATGGACTGAATAGGGGTTACCGAGATGTGGAAATTATTGATGCAGTTATCAGAGCTATCTCCCCCAGTTTGCAGCTACGTAATTATTTGGAATGGAAACCTAACCTCACTTCCCACACTCAAACGCATCCTACGCGCTCATTTTCAGGAAAGGAGTGCTACCGACCTCTATAAGCAGTTAGCTTCAGAAGTGCAGCAGATCAAAGAGACTCATCAAAGTTTCTTAATGCAAGTCTTGGGTCTTAGGCAGAAGGTACTGTTTGCATCTCGAGAATCAGAATCAGGACTCCAGTATGACCCAAGTTTAGTCCAGCGTATGTGCTTGCACACAATACTCACTGGTCTCCAGAGTGACAGTGTGAGGGTAGATATGCAGCCTCTCTTGCTGGAATGTAAGACTTCAGATGAGCTTTTGCTAGAGCGGTTAAATGTAGCCTGTGCTAATGAAACAGAAAGGAGAAATAAAAAGAAGTTTAGTACCCCACAGGCAGCGACACGTTAGCAAGGTGCAGTCAGAAGAACTACGACCTACCAATTGCCCTGTAGAAGAAAAAACAAAAGTGTCCCCTGAGGTACGAGCGGAGTTGACTGAACTTAAGGCAAGTGTTGCTTCTCTTAAAGATCTCAGTGCAGAGATAGCTCAGATCAGAGAGACACTACAGCAGGCTATGTTTCAGCCTCAGTCCTACCTCCCACCTTCAGTTAGAAGACCAGTTAGGGAGCCCCAGCCGCCTTTTGCAAAACAAAATTACTACAGCAAGCCCCCAGCACCCCCCTGGAACACTAGCCGCCCTGCTTATGTCCCAAGAAGGTGTTTTGCTTGTCAGCAGGGAGGGCGAGATGTGAAGTGCACACATTGTTATCGGTGTGGGAGTGGAGAACATTTCCAAGCTGGATGTAAAATCCGAGGAGGCAGACCACTAAAAGAAGAGACTATAGCAGAGCTAACTCAGGAAAGGGAAGGTGTGGTTCGTGTGCTTTGTGGCACACCCAGTCCACTGGCCATCGTCAATCCTCCCAGCATGCAATAGCAGCAGGTGGGAACTCAGCAACACCTGATGGTGGAACCTGCCGATTCAAAGGCAAAGATCAGACGACTTAGACAAGAGCTAGAAGAGAGGAATGAACAACTGCTGGACAACAGACACCAGCAGGAAAACATGGAGGAAGAAATAAAGAGGCTCCAGCAGGAGAATTTGAAGCTGCTCGTAGACGCCCGTGCAGCCCGCGCCTATCGCGATGAACTGGATGCGCTGAGAGAACGCGCAATCAAAGCTGACAAGCTGGAGTTATACAAGGCCAAAGTGGAGAAAGGGAGACAAGGGATGGAGGAGGCGTACACCATTGCCACCGTGAGTGTACGAAAAGCTGCAGAACGAGGTAAAAAGCACTATGACACCAAAGTGAGGAGCTCCGTGCTACAACCAGGAGAGCGCATCCTGATAAAAAACCTGACACCAGAAGGAGGAAAAATTGACAAGAGTATGGCGAGAAATAAACAGCAGCCGGTATCTCATCTTCAAGAGACAGACCAAGACAGTGGTTACGAAGATGACTTTCACTACGAGCCCCTCCAGGTGCTAAATGAGAGAGATGCCCAAGGGATGGAGTCTAAGCACAGGCCACTGCCAGCGAATCAGAGACTCGAAATGAAGGGCCCTGCTTCGGGACCAGTACAAGCAGAAGATGACTATCAGCTGGAGGACCTGCCTGGTGAGGGAACAAATCTGGCTGTTGAAGATCCTCGTGATGATCATTTATCAGAGACCTCTCCGCCAACCACTGTGAATGAACCTGAGGCGTTGACTTATGAACGGCCAAGAAGGGAGAGACATCCACCACGACGAACGACCTATGATCAGCTTGGTGTCCCCTCCTGTTATAGTACTCAGTCACCACATCAGCTGCTACCTGCTTACCCTGCACCAGGAGTGGTTCCTTGGTTAGTACACCTGCAGCCATATTACATTCAACCACCCTTTATGTATGGACTCCAACAGGCTTGAGCCTACAAGGGTGACATGTATTATGCGAACATGGACTGTTACGGACTGTGATTACAGTTTCCATCCAGTGAACGTGGACCGTACGAGTTGTGGATTATATTTGAACTGTGGCCCTTGCCGCCTGGAGTTTTCATGAGTATCAGCTTACAGAAGAGGATGTGAAATGACAAGTTCGCTAGACTGTTCAGCATTACAACCAACAAGGGGAAGATATTTGGAATATACTGATGTCGGGACGACATTTGTTTTTGTGGGGGAGAGTGTGACATACTAGAGTGTTTGATCTATTAGTGTGACATACTAGTGTTTGATTTATTAATGATTGAATGTTGAGAATGCACAACGAGTTTGGATTGAATGTGTGTATCGGTGTTCGATTGTTGATCCTTGGATCCACATGGCAAGTGTGGGGCATGTTAAAGAAGATCGGTATTCGATTATTGATGTCTTAGCAAATAGCTTGAGGCACGGGCGGTGTGTTGAATCATTACAGTAAAAGTTGGATTGAAGTAACAACATCTCACTTCTGATTATTTCCCCGTGTGTCAAGATCGAATGCAGGGTGTAACATTAGCAGTAATAATTTAGTTACAAATTGAGAAGTAAAGTTATAAAAAGTTAATGAGGCAAAGATAATTTTTGAAGTTGAGTGTTAAGTCTTAATAGGAACTTCATAGTTAAAGGGGGAGGAGTGTAATATATTGATACTAGAAATAATAATTGCCTCAGGTTATACAAGTGTGTTTAACCACGCCACCTAGTGACCGTTGTGTAATACAGCGTGACCCGGATGGAGTGGTGTTCGTTCTGAGTGTTGCAATAAAGAGCTACACATGTGTGAACCCAGGCTCCGCCGTCTATTGCTGTTATGGTTATATTAACAGTTATATAAAGTGCAAAGTTATCACACTGCTTGTCCACTATGTCATGAGTGTCAATGCCAAATTTAATAATCTCCTCAGCATTCACACCTGACATCTAGTTATACTAACTAGTCGCATCGAACAGGGGAGAAATGCCTAATTGGTCCCAATTTTGGGTTAATTTTGAGATTTTCACTTTGGGTGTATGCACTTTTGTTGGCACGGCTTGCCTTAACGAATGGGAGGCCAGCGGAGTGTTGGGATATCCTCAATAGAAAAACACGTCTACCACAACAATTTCAAAATACAATACGGGATACAAGTGTATTTATGTCTCAGGGCCGTTTGGTTTCGGTTGAAGTTATGTAACTTTGATTTGGATTTTGTATTACAAAGGGTTTCCCATCGAGACTCTGTTACCTGTATTTCCTATGTAGAAGCATTCGTAAGTAGAGGCACAACTGTATGGTTATCCATGAATAACCTTACAGTTCTTTAAAAAAAGAAAGTGGCAAAATTGTAAGGCACACTGTTACTTCCTGATATACAGCATATTATTTACAGGATTCCTAAAAATAAATAAAAGGTCAAACAAAAAACAATTAAACCTGTTGAGAAAAAAATACTGTTTCTTTACAATTTTTCACCCCATAACAGGGTACCCGGACATTTCGTCGACGGACACTCCGTCGTCGGACACTTCGTCCCCGGACGGTTCGTCGAACGGACGCTTTGTCCCCGGACAGTTCGTCGACTGGACACTTTGTCGCCAGACAGTTCGCCTAACCTTAACCACTATTAAAGAAGACAAAGGAAATTCACATATTCTTTATTAAAGAAAATAAAACTGCAAAAACTCGCTCGACAACACAAACACATTAAAATTTGGGCGTGTGCAAGTACTAAATGTGCTCATCTCTAAACACACTACACGAAATGGTTCCTACGTTGAGCGCTCCACGTTTATTTTATTATTTTTTTTATGAAAAAGACAGTTGGCACATGGATGAGCTAATATTGAAAATGCTAAAACTAACCTAATGTATAATTTTTGTTGTCAACTTTCCATCATATAAGGACTTGAGATTGTATGTTATTTATGTCAACAACACAAGCTGGCCTTATCTGTGGTTTGAGGGTCAAGTTTAAAAGATTATTAGCATCTAAAGAGCGGGTATGTCATTCTTGATAATTGTTTAATTCCTCCAAATCACTGAGGTACAGACTGCTCTTCATTGTGCTCCCTGTTCCGCCTTCAGTCAATCCTATAAAGCAAAAGAAAACAGCACATCTTTAGATTCTTTGTATGGCACTCATTTAACTCATTAGTTGTCATTGACGTCCAAGCCATTTTGAGTAGTCATACCTCTACCTACGAATGCCTCTAGGTACGAATGTTTCAGGCTATGAAATTTTTATATGCAAATGATTGACTCGAGATACAAAAAAGATCCACGTTACGAAAACCCCAAAAAGTAAATGCATTTCCTTATCTGTTATTTTATTTTGAAAGCATTGCCGCAGATGCATATACCGTATTTACTCGCATATAGGCCGCTTTTGTCGGACAAAAAAAAACTAAATCGAGGGTACGGCTTTCACGCGCATAAAAACACGACATGCACGAAACTGAAAGTTGACGACACCATGACACAATGACATCATGATGAAAGACAATGCGGCCGATAGTCATTTAATTCAAAAAAGATGAAAGATAAACAGATAAAACGCTAAACAAAATTTGTTTTGGCATCTATAAATGAACTTGAAGGAAAAAAACGTATGTATCTTGCATCAAAAGGGAAAAAACTCACATTCCCCTCGCTGCTCGCTCGAGGCACGGCCATTTTAGCTAGGTCAGGGTGCGGCCATCTTAGCTAGGTCAGGGCGCGGCCATCTTAGCTATGTCAGGGAGCGGCCATCTTAGCTAGGTCAGGGCGCGGCCATCTTACCTAGGGCGCCGCCGTCTAAGCCTAGTTAAACCTGCTCTGACTTTCTACCAATGCGGAGTGAAAAAGCCAACGACGTGTATGGGCAAGGCACTCACCTGATCTGGGAACTTTCCCCAGGGACGTGTCTTTTCCTGTGGAGGAGTCCCACACGCTAGTGCTGACTGAATCCTGGCTTTTCATCATTGTTCCAGGAAGTTGATTTGTTTTTTCTTGTCTGTCATCAAATAAGGACGATGCATCTTCGCTGCTCTCATCCAAACCTGAAGACTGTCCAAATATTCAAATTTGAAATACTAATACATTAAATAAAAAAAATAATAAACATTGCTGTTCCGTCTGTCTTACCAAGATTTCATGTACCTCATCTTTTATCTCAGGTAAGATGCTCACTCCCCCTACTGGTTTCTTTGAGGATGTATTTCCAACCTGCGACTCAATTTTTCTTCCAAGGTCACTGACTTTGTTTTCTAAAAAGGACAAACAACAACAGAATAGTTAGCATTCCTGGGTCAACTACATATTTTACTTAGTACAGTAATACCTTGACATACGAGTGTCCCAACACACGCAAAATTTTAGATATGGGTAAAGTTCTGAGCAAATTTTTGCTTTCATTTACGAGACAAATTTGAGATACGACCATACCAGATGGTTCCTGATGCAGCGGTCTGGGTGGCCGAGTATGCGAGAGGCTGTCTATGAGAACAGCATCACTCTGTGTTTCTCGCCGCATCTCCCTCGCATAAAGATATCTACGAGCACCGGGCCGGGCCGTACAGGTTGCATTTTTTACTCGAGATTGTGTGACCGAGTCAATAATCTGCGACAAAGACAGCGGAATCTACATGGACTTGAAAGCGAAGCTAGCATCTGAAAAAGACACCAATGAAACCCTTCAAAACGAGTCATGGCTGGTTCGATCATTTTAAAAAACGAACACTCGGTTCTGAGGCATGGAGAAGCCTGGAAGTTCCGACTCGAATGCCGGGAAGGAATACATTAACACCTTTGCCTTGGTTATCGCAAAGACGTTTTAAATTTAGTGTAAAGTCAGATTATAACTTGTTTTTAAGTGTGTATAGTAATCTAAGTTCATATAAGTTAAATTTAAAGTTTATGTTACGAGCGTGTTGCCGTCAAGTCACTCTCCAGTCCTTTTTTCTCTCCCTTCTCCGAGCACTCCGCGCTACCGTCTGTTTGTACTGAATAATATCACATTTTATATTGAAGATCGTAACGATGTGCTAAAAAAAAACTGGTACCTATATTTACGAATATTTCTATATGCAAAATTTTGTCCCAAGATATGAAGGAAATCTGAGTAAAAAACGTCAAACATCTCCCGAAATGTAAATAATTGCTGTAGGCGGGTGGACACGAGAGCCAGTCTGTGCAGGATAGTGTGGCCAGCGGCAGAGATTGGGCACGACCATTTGACCAAAAGCACTTGTTCCGGCACCATGGCGGAGCAGCTTTGGCCAGTGGTAAGTCCCTGATTTGTGTGTTTTCTTTGAGGTCGAAGGAAGGTGTCTCCATGATGCCGGAACAGAGGT
>NC_135387.1:2079129-2094129 GCF_051989625.1 Stigmatopora argus | reverse complement strand
GGATAAATCAGTCTTCTCACAGCCATAGGGATACGTCATCGCTTTCACCAACTATGATTGGCTAGTGATAGAGCGGACTAGCCAGAGCTACCAAACTGTATCTGGAGCGAGGTGCACAAGCAAATATATTGTTGTGTTGATTTAATAGCGGTTTTGTCAACCCGCAATGGCCGCCATTTTCAAAACGGACTATGCCAGAAATACGACAGGATAGGCTCGACTTTCAGCATTACCTTCGATGGCGATAGAAAAGGAGGAAAGAAAGGAGGATGGATATTGTGTACAGGTAAAAAGGATTTTTGGCGAGTAAAATATGGCTATATTTCTAAATAATATTTATATTGTATGAGGTTATTTTTGATGATTTTTTTGTGTCGCAGCTGTAGTTGCAATAGAGGTATCATAGCATAAAATAGTTTTTGAGGGTTGGATTGATTCAGACATGGCTGAAGGCGTCGCTAGAAAATTCACGGACCGCCACTGATATACATACATATATATATATACACATACATACACATAGATGTATATGTAGGTCTTAACACTTAGCCATTTGTTTTGTTTAAGAGCCTGACAGCTGATGGGAGGAAGGATCTGCAGAAGTGCTCCTTCCTGCAATGAGGGTGCAGCATTCAATTGCTGAAAGAGCTTTGGAGGGACTCCAGACTCATGCAGGGGGTGGAAGGTGCTGTCCATGATGGACATCATCCTGGTCAGCATCCTCCGCTCTCCCACTTCCTCCACAGAGTCCAAAGTACAGCCCAGAACAGAGCTGGCCCTCCTGACCAGCTTATTCAGCCTGTTCATGTCCCTCTCTGTGCTCCCGCATCCCCGACAGACCACTGCATAAAACACTGTAGATGCCACCACAGTGTCGTAAAAGGTCCTCAGCAGTGTCCTGCACACTCCAAAGGACCGTAGTCTCCTCAGTAGGTAGAGGTGGCTCTGGCCCTTTTTATACAGGGCATCTATGTTTGTGGACCAGTCTAATTTGTTGTTGAAGTGAACACCATGGTACTTAAAATTCTCCACGATTTCAATGTCTGTACCCTGGATGTTCACCTGAGTGGTCTGTTGAGGATTCCTCCAAAAATCGATTACCATTTCCTTTGTCTTAGTGGTGTTGATGTAGAGGTGGTCTTGCTGACACCAGTCAACAAAGGCTGTGATGACTCCCCTGTACTCTAGGTCGTTCCCGTCCATCACTCGTCCAACAATAGTGGTGTCGTCAGAGAACTTCTGGAGGTGGCAGGTGTCTGTATTATGTTTGAAGTCTGATGTGTAGAGGGAGAAGTGGAGTGGGGAGAGCACCGTGCCTTGTGGGGCCCCCGTGCTGCAAGCTACCACATCAGACGTAGTCCTGAAGACTCACATATTGTGGTCTGTCAGTGAGGAAGTTGATGATCCATGCGGCTAGGTGGTTCCTTACTCCAGCCTCTTCCATTTTCCCTTTCAGTAGGACCGGATGAATGGTGTTGAACGCACTGGAGAGGTCAAAAAACATCATTCTCACCGTGCTTCCCGTATTCTCCAGGTGTGAAAGAGACCTGTGCATCAGGTAGGTGGTAGCATCTTCCACACCAATGCCTGGACGATAGGCAAACTACAGAGGGTCCAGCTCTGCATTCATCAGGGGGCTGAGGTGATTGAGGATGATTCTCTCCATTGTCTTGATCAGGTGAGAGGTTAATGCTACCGGCCTGAAATGGTTTGGCTCTCTGGGGTTCGCAGTCTTTGGAACTGGGACCACACAGGAAGTTTTCCACAAGGTGGGGACCTTCTGCAGAATGAGGCTGAGGTTGAAAATATGCAGAATCACTTTGCCAAGCTGATCCGCACAGTCTCTCAGCCTCGATCTTCTTATGTATGTATGTATGTTTGTATGTATGTACGTACATACACATATATATATGTGTGTGTATATGTGTATATATATATATATAAACATTTTTTTTCTTGATATCATGTTTCCCCATTTTATGAAAAGTTTCTGAAAACATTGCAAAAATCTAAAACGTGTTATATATCTTGGGTAAAAATGGGTGATGAGTTTATCCATTTTTTTTATTTTATTTTTTGCATATGGCCATTTACACTGTTTCTTTTTGGTGATGAGGTCTTCAGTTGATATTTTATTTATTTCATATTGCACAGCAACTTTTGGTCTGAAGGCAAATTTATAAAAATAAAGACCCCTGTCAAAATTATGGCAGGCTTTCTTTAATTTTCATAGTTTAAGGAGAGTTGTCTTATCTTTATTGCACAACAGAACAACAAAAACGACTTTATAAAATACTTTTTAAAATCATCATATTTCATTCACAAGCATGTTGCTTCTTCAAAGGATATTACTAAGTCTAAAACGGCAACAGAGAATGATGACAATTGTTGGGACAGTGCAAGTTCTCCATATGGCAAAGGGAGGGAACACTTACCATTTCGCTCAAGTTTAGAGTAGTTAAATGAGTCTACCATTCATTCTATCAAGAAGGGAGACTAACATAACAAGACAGCAAAGAGGGTTGTTACATCCAATAATAAGACTATCATCTCTGTGGAACATCTTTTGGACATCTGGATAGCCGACTACCGAAAGAACATAGCCTTATTATACTCATCGCAACAAAGTACAGTACAATCTTTATATTTATTAATATTAAATGTTATTTCTTAAGACCATCTCAGTTTTTTTTATAAGCTAGAGGCAATTTTACGGGTTTCCCGTGGCACCCTCTGAGGAGATAAACCAAATGTCCACCCAGCGCCAATGTTGAAATTATTAACACACGAATAGAGCGCTCTCTTGCGGGTCATTGTTAAAATAAAAGGTGGAATGATATATTGTGTGAATAATTTCACATAAAACGCATTGGTTTATAAGTCGCACACATCGCCAAATAGTTAACATAAACAAACAAACAAAAACAAAAATACTGCAATTTATAGTCCGGAAACTACCGTAATCCCTCAAATCATATTTGTAATTTTTACTATATAACAAACAATAAAAGCAAGAAAGTCTGCATTCATGTTTTTATCTATTTTTTTCATTAAATTTGACTTACTTGTGTGTGTGTTCTCTCTGACCAGCTTTGTGATCGGGTGTAGATGTATTTGGAGGAATGGTGGTCCTGACTCTTGGGGAAGATTTTAGAGTCTTAGCTTGTTGAGCTACAGCTTCAGAGACACCCTTTGTCGCCCTTGAGGGTAAACTGCTGGCTCGAGGTCGTGTCTGAAACACTACAGACAACCCCAACGATCATGTCTGTCCAAAAAGTTTAGCCATTGCTAACGTAAAGGGACAGACAGCACTTTGGAAAAATGACCTGAATATTAAAGGCAGTTTAAACAGTGGAATGCCGTCAGGGCCTGCAAGGCCTTCTCTGCTGGCCTAAAAAATATCTGAATCACAGACTGATGTTAATTATTATATCTTGTCCATGAATACTTATTAAATAATTCCAAATTGTCTGTCAGTTTCCTTTCATTGCTTTTTCCCTGGTTGCGCTGCTTCCAGATGTGTATTTTCATATTTAAGCATTTCACCAATCACATTTCAGCCATTATTTGTTGCCAGGGTCAGAAATCTACCTGGAGGCCTTCACAATCAGTTCTGCAGGCCCTGCAGCATAAAATATGTGTCGATAAAACTGTTGCTTTAACCAATCAGATTTTGAGTTGGCGACACCAAGGTCTTCTCGCAGACGTATGGATACATCATCGCTTTCACAAACTATGATTGGCTAGTGATGGAGTGGACTAGCCAGAGCTACCAAATTGTATCTGGAGCGAGCTGCACAAGCAAATATATTGTTGTGTTGATTTCATAGCAGTTTTGTAAACCCACAATGGCTGAAGGAGGAGAAGAAATGGATATGGTTGCAGATTTGCTGTCTATGCCATTTTCAATACGGAATTTTCAAGAAACGTTGCACATCATTAAGAAAGGTCGGACAAGTCCAAAGCAAGCAAGCCTGTCATAACTTGGAACAGACATTTTCAGCCCTAAATCGAATAAACTTACTATGCCAGATATACGACAGGACAGGCTCGACTTTCAGCATTAGCTTCGATGGCGATAGAAAAGAGGGAGGAAAGAAAGGAGTATGGATTTTGTGTACACATAAAAATGATTTTTGGTGAGTAAAATGTGGTTATATTCCTAAATAATATTTCAATTGTATGAGGTTATTATTAATGCTTTTTATGTGTCGCAGCTGTAGCTGGAGTAAAGGTTTCATAGCCATAAAATAGTTATTGAGGGGTGGATTAATTCAGACGTAGCAATACTCAAGGTGTAGATGTGAAATGCACAGCCCTCCACTGAGTTTAAGTATGCAAATGGTGATTTTCTTAGACCTCTGAAAATAGAGAAAATAATGTTTAAAGACAAACTAACATTAATTCTTGATGCGACCCAATACTGCCATCTTTTTGATTATTGGAGTAATTCCATATTTAATTAATCAGTCCTGAGAGCAAAAAAATAAAATCAGGCTAAGAGGATTGATACATGTACATCCCTAGAATCCAGCTACCAAAATAATTATGATCTTGCCACGAATAATGGAGGGAGGGGTGCCTACTTAGTTAGTCTCCTCAAATAGAAAACAAAGTGAATAACTTCATGGGCCCTCCCTTCCGGCAGTTTAAACATGACAGCTTTTAGTGTTGTCAATGGCGCAGCCAATTTGTGACGTCAGATAAACCAACGCAAAAAATATTTATTGATGAGGTTCAAACACAGGTGCATTTAAGCTATTATGTACATCATAAGGAAGGGCACGCATAAAATAACAATACATAAATAAAGTAATACCTTGACATAGGAGTGTCCCAACAAACGAGAAATTTAAGGATCCAAGATGGCGGCGCGCATGGGTGCAGCGGCTCTTTGCTCTCCAGTTTGGTGTTTTGTTTTCTCAATCTTATCGTTATTTACGAACATCTGCGAGGCAAACTTTTTCTACAGTCGCCAGGATTTAATTACTCTCGGGAGGAGATGCGATATATCCATAATATCCATTTTTTTCTTGGATCCAAGATGGCGGCGCGCACTGATGCAGCGGCTCTATGCTCTCCAGTTCGGTGTCGTTCGTTATCCTACAGTCGCCAGGATTTAATCACTATCGGAAGGAGATGGGAAGGGTGAGAAGGGATGAGAAGGGTTTTTCCTAACCAAAAACCCTGAATGACCAATGAGACACAGGCACTCATCAAATGCCGTAACACCGCCTTTAGATCAGGGGACAAGATAAAATATAGAGCTGCCAGAGCTGAGCTGAAAAGAGGCATTCAAAAGGCCAAGGCAGCATATACTAAGAAAATTGAGGAGCACTTCACAGAAAATAACCCAAAGAAGATGTGGCAAGGAATACGACATATTACCAACTACAATAACAATAATATGTCTGTTAACGCAGATGCCTCACTAGTGGAGGAATTGAACCGTTTCTTTGCCCGCTTTGAGACTGACCCAGTCTCAACACCACCACCCTGCAGCAATACACTGAAGTTCCGGGAACAGGAAGTGAGACTGATAATGCGGTCTGTGAACACCAGGAAGGCTGCTGGCCTAGACGGAGTACCTGGGAAGGTGCTCAAAGCCTGTGCTGACCAGCTGGCTGGAGTCTTCACAAAAATTTTCAATTGTTCCCTGCAACAATCCATCATTCCATCCTGTCTGAAATCTGCCACCCTTAACCCTGTCCCCAAAAAGCCAACCATTGACAGCATGAATGATTATAGGCCTGTTGCACTCACGCCTGTGATCATGAAGTGCTTTGAAAAGTTGGTAGCCTGCCATATCAGGAATACAATCCCTCCCTCAGTTGACCCTCACCAGTTTGCTTATAGAGCAAACTGGTCCGCTGAGGATGCTATTGCCATTGCTTTACATACAGCACTGAGCCACCTGGAACACCATGGGAACTACCTTGGACTATCCTCTTCAATCTGCTGCCGGATAAAGAACTTCTTGACCAACCGACCACAAACTGTTAGACTTGGTCCCTACCTCTCTTCCTACATTACACTGAGCACTGGCTCCCGTCAAGGCTGTGTACTGAGTCCTCTTCTGTACTCCCTGTACACATATGACTGTACACCCACCCACCAGTCTAACTCCATCATCAAATTTTCCGATGACACCACTGTGGCCGGACTCATCTCAGGGGGGATGAGTCTGACTACAGAGTTGAGGTCAACAAACTGTCTTCGTGGTGCTCGGTGAACAATCTCACACTGAACACCATGAAAACTAAAGAAATAATCCTGGACTTTCGCAAACACGGCACAGATCTGGCCCCACTCCTCATAAATGGAGTATGTGTAGACAGGGTTTAGTCCTTTAAATTCCTGGGGGTCCACGTCATGGATAAGCTCTCATGGTCTACAAACATCACGGCAGTAGTGAAGAAGGCTCAGAAACAACTCCATTTCCTCAGGGTACTTAGGAGGAATAACTTGGACACCAAGCTTCTGATAACCTTCTATAGAACCACTGTAGAGAGCATCCTGGCGTACTGCATCACAGTGTGGTACGCTGGAAGCACGGCGGCAGACAAAAAGGCCATGCAGAAAGTGATTAACACTGCCTAGAGCATTGTCGGCTGCTCTCTGCCCTCACTGTAAGTCATTGCCAGCCCTCGTTACCTCAGCAGAGCCAGGAACATCATAGGGGACCCATACCACCCTGGTCACAATCTGTTCCAGCTGCTGCCCTCTGGCAGACGCTATAGGTCCCACAAAGTACGGACAAATAGGCTTAAGGACAGTTTTTTCCCCACATCCATCAGAACTCTAAATTTGCGGTAACACAACACATATTCCGTTCTGAGGTAATATGAAAATATGTTTGGGTGGTGATCTGCCTCCTACTAGCTGACTGAAGGTAAGTGAAAGACAGTGAGAGGTAAGTGACCTGTATCCATAACAGCAGAATGCCAAATTACAAGTCCATAACTATCACTTATTTAGGTCTTTTGCCGAGTAAACGCACCTTATGGAGAAGCACTACAATTTCGTCATACGCAGTTTCTGGGTGTGATGACAAGTAGGCTTTTGTTGTTGATGATGACGACAGGGCCTATGTCCGATTATAATTATAACAGATTACCAACGAACCTACAATATCCCTGAGGACATTTCGAGACCATTGAGATCTCCGTGGATAGTCAGACCACTCAGAGTACGACGGAGGCGGCGAAGGGAAAGAAAGCAAAAGCGCGGATGCCGGTCGGGCCTAGCTGCTAAGCTAAGGAAACAACCGCACAGAGCACCGCTTCCGAGTATCTTCTTGACCAACATCAGATCCATCACCCACAAAATGGACGATTTGGAACTTCAGCTTGCTACCAACAGCTTTGTCAGGAACTGCAACATTATTCTCATCACAGAAACGTGGCTACAACCGTAAATCCCCGACACCGTGGTGTCGCTAGCTAGCCGCGCTACACCGACACGATCGATCGACAGAATCCGGGAAAAGAAAGGGGGGGGGACTTGGCATGGACATACACAACAACTGGTGCTGCAACAGTGGGATCATTAACACTCGCTGTTCCCCTGATTTAGAGCTCTTGGCAGTACGGTGCAGTCCCTTCTATCTACCTAGAGAGCTAATGATTGTCATTGTAATGGCTGTTTACATTCCACCGGATGCTAACGTTAGCACTTAGCCTCCAGCTAGCGATTGTAAACAAACAGCAGCTTGACCACCCCGATGGAGTCTTTATTGTGGCCGGTGACTTCAACAAAGCATGTTTAAAGACTGTTCTGCCTAAGTTTATCCAGTACGTGAAGTGTCCGAAGCCTGTGTCACAGTCGGTGATGTACACATATTTGCTCCCTTTGTCAGAGACCCTGGGAATCTCCCTGAACCCGCGGTACAAATAGTAGATCGCTACGAATCCCAGCAAGTATAAATGCATATCTGCAGGAAGACCGTGGCCGGATGATTGGCCTAAAGACGTTTCGCCGACGGACGTTTGACAGACTGACAGGTCGCCGAATGGACATTCCACCGAACGGTCATTCGGCCGAACGGAGGTTTCGCTGAAACGGGATTCACGCGCTCGCCCCGCCCCCGGATCGTGTGTACAAATTTTGCAACCTCGGTCCGCGGGCTATATACGGCCCGTTAGGATTTTTAATCCGGCCCGCCGAGTAGGTAAATCATATCCCTACGGTCATCGGAGGGGTTTCTCCCCGGGAACAGTGCTTCGTGGGCGGATTTTAATGACACATGCTGAGTTTCATTATCGAGCTCCATATATTTCCCTAGTTTGAGCACTTTAAAAATCGGCGGAGTCCCCCCCGAGTAGGTAAATCATATCCCTACGGTCATCGGAGGGGTTTCACCCCGGGAACAGTGCTTCGTGGGCGGATTTTAATGACACATGCTGAGTTTCATTATCGAGCTCCATATATTTCCCGAGTTTGAGCACTTTAAAAATCGGCGGGGTTCCCCCCGAGCCTATCCGAGAATAGTGCACCGTGAGCGGACTGGGTTGGACTACGCCCCGCTGAATTTCTGCAGCTCCAGAAATTTTTCAAAATCCATCTTAAAACAGCGTTTAATGATTAAATACAAATACTCGTATTTGTATATACAATACTAGTATTGTATTTTATACTAGTATTTTATTTGAAAGAAGACAAAGAAAATTCACATATTTTTCGTGTATACAGACTAGATGTCCGATGCGCATTGTGAGGCAACGGAGCTCGACGTCGTCGCTTGTCGGCCATTTTAAGAACAGAGCTATTCGCCAAACGGCTCAAAATGCTCTCAAATTCGGTCAAATCCAGCCGAAAACAGCGTTTAATGATTAAATACAAATACTAGTATTTGTATTTGCGACATCAAATGTCGGATAGGCACTGGGGAAAACACCGTTGATGTGTGTGGTGCTCATACTTTGAAAAAAAATCTGGAGCTCGAGACTTCAGCGGGGCTTCAGCAACCCATATCCGCCCATGTGTCACTATCCTCGGATAGGCCATGGGGAAAACACCGTTGATGTGTGTGGTGCTAACACTTAGAAAAATTTATGGAGGTCAGGATTTCAGCGGGGCATCAGCCCACCCAATCCGCTCATGTGTCACTATCCTTGGTTACGCTCGGGAAAAAACGCCGCCGATGTGTGTGGTGCTCACGCTTAGAAAAAAATTATGGTGCTCAGGATTCCAGCGGGGCATGTGTCACCCCTGTCCGCCCACAGAGCACTGTGCTCGGTGAAAAACCTCTCCATTGTGTGTGGGGCTCAAATTTGAAAAATTTCTGGAGCTGCAGAAATTCAGCGGGGCGTCATCCAACCCAGTCCGCTCACGGTGCACTATTCTCGGATAGGCTCGGGGGGAACACCCGCCGATTTTTAAAGTGCTCAAACTCGGGAAATATATGGAGCGTTCGGTGGAAACGTCCATTCGGCGACCTGTCCGTCTGTCAAACGTCCGTCGGCGAAACGTCTTTAGGAGAATCATCCGAGTACCCAGGAAGACAGAATTAACCAGTAGTTCTCCAACATATAAACAAAACTAAAATGTTAGCTATACAGCTTTTGGGTAGACAAAAAAAATAGGCTGGGAATATTTGGCATGCGACTGATCCAAAGAATTTGTATCTAAAGTAGATACAGTCGTACCTCGTCATACGACATGCTCGTCTTACAACGGAAATTTCGATCGAATAATTCGCCCGAGATATGATCAAAATTTCATGATGCGACCAAGCCAGGTGGCCATGGCACTGTCTTTTTTGCATCTCTTTCGTGTATAAAATATATTTACGAGCACTGGGCGGACTTTGCATTTCCCCACTCGCCCGCTTTTTCCCCCACGTTGGTCTATATTTACATACCAGGTAAACAATATTACTATGGATCGGCAGAGTTTTGCAAAGAAAAGGCGACCGTTGACAATGGACATGAAACATGAAATAATTGAAAAATATGAGAGTGGGGTACGTGTTACCGAGCTCGCTCGGCAATACGAGAGGAACACATCAACCATATCCACCATCCTTAAGCAGAAGGACGCAATTAAGGAGAAGAGACTTTCCAAAGGACTAACTATCATTTCCCACCGGCGCAGTGACATTCATGACGAGATGGAGAGCCTTCTTTTATTGTGGATAAAAGAAAAACAATTAGAAGATAGCGTGACCGAGTCAACCACATGTGAAAAACCTAGCGGAATTTACATGGATTTGATAACAACGAAAGGAGAGCCTTCAACAACTTCCCAACCCTTTAAAGCAGGGGTCTCAAACTCAATTTACCTGGGGGCCGCTAGAGGCAGAGTCTGGGTGAGACTGGGCCGCATCAGGATTTCCACAAGAAGAGCGCTGATAAAACATTCCAACATTATCAAATATCTTTATTTTTAACAAAAAATAATGAAATAAACCTCAGTGAAGTAGAGCACATCCCCACATTCTGACTACATTTCTTCTAAAAAAGCACGGAACCTTCTGTGCTTTAAGCCCCTGGATCTGATTTGGTTGATGCATTTCACAACGACAGACATCACATTGTCAAACTTCAGGCATCTGCTGCAAAGGGCCTGCTGATGGATAATGTAGTGCAGAGCTATGGCCTCCTCCACACCCTCCTCTTCCAGTTTTTTTTTTAACAAGTGCTACCAGTCCATTCTTCCTCCCTGTCATTGATGGGGCTCCATCGGTTGTTATTCCAACAAAGCTCTTCAATGGCAAACCGGCATTCTCAATGGCATCACACAGCTGGTGAAATATTTCCTTAGCGGTGGTCTGGCCATGCATTGGAATTACTGTGAGCAACTCCTCCATCACTTCAAAATTGTCATCAACACCACGGACATATACTGCAAGCTGGGCAGTGTCTGTGATGTCTGTGGTCTCATCAAGAGCCACTGAATATACACTGAAACATTGTGCTTTCTCACACAGTTGATCATAAATGTCACTTGACAGGTCAGAAATGCGCTTTGCCACGGTGTTGGCAGAAAGGCTGATGTGGTTGAACTGACTTTTCTTTTCTGGACAGACAAAATGTGCAGCCTGTAATATGCACTGTTTGATAAATTCACCTTCTGTGAATGGCTTTCTTGCTTAAGCAATCAACTCACAAACGGCGTAGCTAGCTTCGACTGCTGCATTACTGTCTTTGGTAGGCTTCTTGAAGAAATCCTGTTGCCTCAGAAGACGTGTTTTAAGACTGGCAACCTGGTTGGCTCTCTCATCTCCCTGGTATTTTTCGTACTCCTCAGCAAGACTCGTAGTATAATGACGTTTCAAGTTGTATTCCTTGTGCACCGCAACTTTTTCAGTGCAAATGAGACATGTCGGGGTGCCCCTGTGCTCAACAAAGAAATATTGCACTCCCCACTTTTCTTGAAACTGTCTGTGCTCATGACCGACCTTTTTCTTCACGACAGGCTTTGAAAGAGACATCTCTGGGGCTCTGTAATATATGTTTCCACTTGGAATGAGTCTCGGGTTGAACTTTAACTTTCAGTCGCGCGGGTCTGTGGCGCATGTGCACTTTCGCTCTCCGATCGTATTGGATTACGGCAGTTCTCTGAATTTCTCAAGTGTCATGTTAACTCACTTACTGTTAAGTTTCAGTTTCACTCGCGGAAATGGCTAGACACAGGCTGGATCACGGATCATAGCGCCTCATTCAGTTCTATGCTGAGAGCAGCGGAGGACTGTGCGCGCCGAGCGGAGTGATTGGCTTCACGGCTTCTCCTCCACCCAGCTGATTGGGGGAATGAATGAGTGAGGGAGTGTCCCGCCCTCCAGAGCCGTATACCTCACCGTGATTGGTTCATTCAGCTCTGAACACGTGTCATTCATATCAATCTTGCGGGCCGCACGAACATTAATCTTTCATATTAAGACGGGGGCCGCAAATTATTGTCCCGGGGGCCGCAGTTGGCCCACGGGCCGCGAGTTTGAGACCCCTGCTTTAAAGCGAGTCATGGCTGGTTCGAAACATTTAAAAAAAGATCTGGAGTACACTCGGTAATCCGACACGGGGAAGCGGCGAGTTCCAATTCGAAAGCCGCGGTGGAATTTATCAAGACATTTGCCTTGATTAGCACCCAGGAAAGTTACATCCCCCAGCAAGTTTTCAACTGCGATGAAACTTGTCTTTTTTGGAAAAAGATGCCCAGGCGGACATTCATCGTGGCAGAGGAGAAGACATTACCGGGACACAAACCTCTGAAGGACCGCTTAATGCTAGCGTTGTGTGCTAATGCCAGCTGTGACTGTAAAATTAAGCCGCTACTAGTGTACAATGCGGAGAACCCGCGTGCCTTCAAGAGACACAACATCATGAAAGCAAACCTACAAGTGATGTGTCGCGCTAATTCTAAAGTTTGGATTACGCGTCATTTTCGAGACATTTTGAAGGGGAGGCAAAAACAAACAACTCTTGATGCGTTCGTTTTGAAGACTTCGGCGGAGCGTCTGGGTGGTGTCAACCCGTAGAACGAAGGCAAAAAAAGATTAAAACAAAATTAGAATGCAGTTTTGTGTGAAGTTACATTAAACGTTGAGTGACTGTATATAGTTATTCAAGTTAATTTAGATTTGTTTGTCCGTTTAAGAGTGCCGTGGATAAAGTGCCCCCGAACAGCCTCCGCCTCCGTGTGTGTCATTGTCTTTGTCTCTCCCCTCCGCAAAATGCGTCTAATTTTACTTCTATTAAACACATTTCATTACTATTAAACCACTTGTTATTTATTACTTTGTCAATGTATGGCGAATTAGAAGAAATAAAACATTTTTCCCAATCCAATATCCTGTTTTTGGTGTTTTTTCAGAGGGTTGGAACGAATTAATTTGTTTTCAATTCATTTCAATGGGAAAAGTCCGCTCGAGTTACGAAAAGCTCGTCATACGATCTCAGTCTCGGAACGGATTACGATCGTATGTCGAGGCACCACTGTATATCGATTGATTTGGAACCAAGTGCTGCAACAATAATTTTTTTTTTACAAGTCCTGATACCGATTCCAACACTTGTACACTGTATAGTGGTACTGATACTGTACCGACACATTTTCTTTTGAAAAAATATACAATTTCTTTTTTATTAAATACATTTTCATATTACTTTTGTTTTTTTTACTGGGAAAACTCACTTTGTGGAGTAGCACCACCAATTTTGTTATACGCAGCTGTGTATAATGACAATAAAGGCTTTTGACTTATGACTTTGAGATGCGAGGAAAATTATGAGAAAATGTTTGCCCTGAGATAGGAGACAAATTTGACATCAAGCTCCGCAGTGATATTTATGACAATAGAGGGAGGGGCTTCTTTTAATTTAGATAAATGAGAAACAGTTAGCGGAATCTACAAGGACTTGAAAGTAAAGCAAGCAGCTGAGAAAGGGGAGACTTTGGCGCCAGCGGAAACCTTCAAAGCAAGTCATGGCTGGTTCGAAAACTTTAAAAAACGAAATGGGGATACACTCGGTTGCGAAGCATGGGGAAGCTAGTTCCGACTTGAAAGCTGCGGCGGAATACATTAACACCTTTGCCTCGGTTATAGCACAAGGTTACACCCATTTTTAAGTGTGTATAGTAAGCGAAGTTCATTTAAGTTAAATTTAAAGTTTATGTTATGTTACATAGTGTCACAAAGGTGTAGCGAACGGAAAGTGTTGCCGTCGAGTCTCTCCTCCTCCGCCGCTCACACTGCCGTTAGCTGCTTCCGCCTGTCTCGAAGGTAAGAACTCCATAAAGTACTGTACATAATAAAGTCACATTTAATTGGTGATCATAACCACGAGATAGGTATTTGTTACTTTGCGAGCATAGGTGGTAAATTAAAACAATTAAAAACATGTTTTTCCATTGTAATATCCTATTTTTAGGTGTTTTCTTTAAGGGTGGGAACGGATTAATTTATATTTAGTTGTTTCATATGTGAAAAATTGATTTCTCTCTCTCCCTCTCCCTGCCCATGCAAGCATTTGACATCCAATCTATTTTTACTAGGAGTGCTGGTAGTGAATGGTCACTGTCAACCCCTCACAGCGATAATGGAATGGACGTTTATTTTTCGTTAATGGGTGTTGTTGGCAGTGAATGGACACTGAGGCTAATTGACTTTGTCATACCCTGAAAAGCATGTCTGGATTTGTTTGGGGACTGGCAGCTGTCCTTCCACTTGAAGGCCAACTTCTGCTCCAAAGTGTTTGTTATGTCTACCCGATGGCGCCAATAGTCAGGCAACTGCTTTCCAGGGCTCTGCTTCTTTATGTGCAAATTTGCAAGAATGGACCTCAGATCCTTGGTTTTCAGTTTGTTCTGCTCCTGACAGAAGTGGTTGAGATAAATCAAAAGTATGAAAAACAAATCTGTTTCAGCAGGTCGATTTAATTAGTACACTGAACCTGAAAAAAAAAACTAATCATACTTTCTGTGGGTGGCACAGTAGAAGAGTGGTTAGCATGTCCACCTCACATTTATGAGATGTATGGTTAAAACCCCGGTTGTTTCTTACCTCCCTCCCTGTTTGGAGTTTACATGTTCTCAAACTTGTTTGGTTTTCTCCCACAAACCAAAAGCATCTATGATAGGATGATTGAACACTAAATTTTCTCTAGGTGTGTGTGTGAATGGTTGTTCGTCTCCTTGCGACCTGTGATTGGCAAGCATGTAATTCAGTGTGTCTCTTTCCTACTCCAGGTAGTTGGCTGGGATGATCTCCAGCAGCCTCAGAGGTTTTTGTGAGGATAAGCGGAAGGGAAAAACAATTACTATATTTTCTCGCATACTGACCTCCTCCGCGTACAACCCGTACCCTTAAAAATCGTTGAATTTTATGATTTCCCACGTTTAAGAAGCCTCCTGATTCACAATTGTCACCTCCATATTCATGGTTTTAATAGGGAGTAAAAATGTGTTACTTTGAAGGGAAAATCTTAAGAAAAATCATTGCACATGGTATTTCTGTGGGATACTGTATGAATCGAAAGGATCGTCTGCTAAATTTCACAT